>NW_026614739.1:0-123328 GCF_030052815.1 Hevea brasiliensis | reverse complement strand
AAGAACAAAAAATATTGAAATGTGTATGGAAAAGAAAAGAAAGAAAAGAAATTTTCAATTTTTAATTGAATTATGACATAAGCATGATACAAGCATGACATGATTAAAATTATAATTTAAATTAATTCATTTTTGGGATAATTATCTTATAAAGAGACAAAAGAAATAATTGAATTAAAAACCCATCATCTTCAACCTTCATGGCCGACGCTCTTCTCTCCATTCCTCCCTCCATTTATGCATCTTCAAAGCTTTTAAGACCTTAAAAACTTCGATCAATTCCCTAGTTCATCACTTGGAAGCTTAAAATTTGATCTTGCTAGAGAGATTAGAAGTGGAGAAATCAAAGAATATTAAAGAAATTAGGAAGATTGAGAAGAGCACCATTAGAGGTGAGTCATCCAAACTTGAATTACCTTATAATTGTTGAAATTGGGATTTATTATGAAGAATAGACGTGAAAAATGAAAGAAATCGTACTTGTATGGGGGAAGGGAAAATTCAGCCAACATGAAGGGAGTGGGGTTTTAATGAGTTTTGATGGAATTGAATTTGAATTCTAGTCTAATTGAGGTTGCATATATGATTGGTGTGCTACATTGCTTGAAATTCCATAAGAATGAAAGTGGAGCCATTAGGGTTTATGGGAATTTAGGGCTTTTGTGGTATGTTATGCAATTGATGTTTAAAAGGTCTAATTATGGTCATTTGGCATACTTTAGTAGAGAATTTATGTTGAATTGATGAAAGGAATTGATGGATTTATAGTGTGTCAATGTGTTAGAATCTGAACATATGAGTCCAGCACACTTAAATGCCCATAAGTGGAGCTAGACAATTTCAATTGGTGTGAAACCAATTGGAAATGAAACATAAGACAAAGGGATAGAATTTTCATGAAAACCCCTTATCCAGAAACTGACCATAGGTTGCCCTAAAATTGGCTTGAATCTGGATTGTAATTCTGGACCTAATAAAAAATGACCAAATAAATAATACTTAGTAAATTAGGCATAACTCACTCTTGAAAACTCCAAATTAGATGATTCTTAAATCAATGGAAACCTGAGACATAGTAGAACAATTCTTATGAAGACCATAGAGCTAGATTATAACCCTAAGTTAATCAAATTTCTAGACAAAATTGGTCTAGCAAATCTGCCCTGATCCTAGACTAACCTGGAAATCTTGAACATTGAGCCATTCGACCAGTTTTGGCAAAATTACCATAACTTGGGTACAAAAATGAAAATTATGTGATTCTAAAGCCAAAATTATCATAAGATATAGAACTAAAAATTTCATGTTTTGACTATAACCCAATTCTTAGGGCAAGATAGGGGAATTATTGGGATAAGTCAGGAATCCTAAATCTGGAATTCCTGCTCCTTAGCCAATTGGCCTTGTGACCTCCGAATAGTTATTAGGCCATAACTTCCTCTAAAAAAACTCCAATTAAAGTGATTCAAAGTGATTTGGAAACCGAAAACATTATTTTGGGGGACTAGGGCCAAATTATGAGCTTAAGATGCTCGGATATAGAATGCAAAGTTGGGACACAAATATGAAAAAAACTAGAATCTCAGGATATGGCACCCGGAATAGTGTTTAGTAATTTAGCCATAACTTAAGATCCAGAACTCCAAATTGAGTGATTCAAATTGGAAATAAAACTGAGACATAGAGGAACAATTTTCATGAAAAACACTTCACCAAATTATGACTCAAACTAGATTAAAATGGGGCTGAAAAATTAGGGTTCCAAACTGTACTGAACCAAAATTTATTGAAATTGCATAGCCAACTTAGGAAATTCATTAGGCATTCATTGAATAACTTTTAGAGATAGTTGGGATGAGTATTGAAATATTTTAATTATGTGTTTCAGTAGAAAAGGAGACTTTGGAAGATAAGAAGAAGTGAGTCAAGAAAAAGAAGATTCCCATAAGGTTTGTGCACAACTAACCCTTTTTTAATGTTTTAAACTTTGAAATTGATTTGAATGAAGTTATATGAACGAATTATGATTTTCCCTTGCATTTGCGAACTTTAATTTTATGAAATGAATTTGTGAATGTGGAAAGATGGATGTTGGCCCTTTTATATCATTGTAGCAAGGGGGTGGGCTGGTTTTGAATGATTTTAGATGTGTTTGAAAATTTTGAGTGTTGCTAACCCTTTGTGAGTTTTATGATGATTTGAATGTGATTATTGATTTGCAAATGTGATTATTGATTAAGAAACTTTTGAAAGTTGTTTTTAAACCATAGTTAGAATGACGGTCCCTTACTGTGTTCCTCCTCCTTTTATGGGGTTGAGTTCGATTATGTGATCCTCCCTCCCTAGTTTACCAGTTGAGGTTGATTTTTGATGAGTACTCATATAGCTAGCTAGCCACCTCCCTCATTAATAATAATTAGTGAAGTTGTAGATTGTTTTGTCGTGGTGTACAACACAACATTGATCGTAAAATTTTATATCATGGTCTAAACTGTGTGTTCTTGGCAACACATTTGTAATTGTGATTTGTGAATTGTGATTTCTCGAATGAAATGTGAATTTAAATAAATGATTATCATTGATTTGAAATTATAGTAATATTTCTCTTGTTTATGGAAATTATGATTTGTTATGTTTTGACACATTATGCTTTATAATGAGTTTTAAAATTCTAGTTGTGCACTACTGATTATTATGCTCAGCGATAGTTGTTTCATGTTATCGCAAGTAAGGAGAAAGAAAGAGCTGCAGAGTGAGTAACGTGGAGTAGTGTTAGATATAGTTTCAGGTATTTATTAGGTATACCCTTTTGTAAATTCATTTGATGTAAATTAGTTTGTATGTACATAAAGACTAATAAGCAGTTATAGAAACAAAATTTTAATAATATTTTGTTATCTTTTGGTTTGTAAATTTATGTAAGAACCTTTATTTTGATTTGTATATGAAATGAGCACACTTCTTGGTATTGAATCAATAAAAAGAAATGACTTGAGTTTGATTGTATTTGAATTGTAGATGATATATTTTTATAAATTGATTTTCACAAGTTTAGAAGAACTGTTTTATTGTATTTTTAGCTATCACCATGCAAAATTTTCATAAAATTCTAAAAATGCTAAATTAATTCTAAATGAATTTAATGGCATATATCTAACTTAAAGGTAATTTAATAACTATTTTATAATCGCTTTAAACATAAAATTGAAATGGAAATATTTTAAAATCCCTTGTAGTATATTTAATAGATTATCGGTAGGCGAAGTTCGATAGTTTATTAGGTATACTACGGGATCATGTCATGTCTTACGAAAGGGTAAGGTGTGATATGTTTCAGTGTTCTCAAAGCATGTTTTAAAATGAGTTTTAAACTGTGAATTTGACTTAATTTTGATTAGAACAACTGCTCAAATGTCATTAATTGATACATACAGTACATTTACATTTTGAATATAGACTAATGGAGAGAATTCTCCTTTTTGTTGGTTGTTCAGGAGGTAGAAATTTATGATTGAAATGGAAGAAGAAGATCATTCTGTAGAACAATTAGTTGCAGTTGAGGCATAGGGGAAGCCCCAGCTCCTCACAATGCTGGTGCGTCAGCTACACTAGTCCCACCCATGCAGTAGTTCCCTACACAATTCATACAACAGATGGCCACATTCTTCCAGCAAATGGCTGGGAATATGCTAGTCCAAGCCCTAGTGCAAGCCCCAACAGTGCAATCCTAACCCCCAGCATGGCAGTATGACAAGTTGATGAAATATGGGCCAATAGAATTTAAGGGTACAGTAGATCTACTAGAAGCTAAGCAGTGGCTAGAACGGATGGAGAGGGTTTTCAAGAAATTGCACTGCACGGATGAATTAAAGTTTGAATTTTTAGTTTCCCTGCTGCAAGGGGACTCATATGAATGGTGGAAGACCATCCCCAACAGTTTGGTGGGGCCCCATGTTCTGACCTAGGATGATTTCCTCAGAGAATTTAGGTAGAAGTACGTCCCAAACACATACATTGATATGAAGCTTCAGAAGTTTCTGAGCTTGAAATAAGGGGATAAGACTGTGGCAAAGTATGAGAGAGAGTTCTCTCGCCTAAGTTACTATGCCGAGAGTTTACTCACCACTAGCAGGGATAGATGCAAATGGTTTGAGGTTGGGCTGAGACCGAATATGAGACTGCAGACATGAAAATTTCTCAGAGTTGATTTCACAAGCCCTGGAATTAGAAAGAATTGAGTTAGAAGGGACAGATAAAAAGGGGACAGAGGAAAAGGAAAAGAGTGGAAAGACTTCAGGTCAAGCTTCTGGTAGTGGATTGGGAAAGAGAAAATATTTTGGAGGATCGAGCTCTCACAAATCTGGTAGAGGGAGATCCTCAGGACAGAGGCCACCATCCAGAGGAGCACTATTAGTTCGTCTCTGTGAGACATGTGGTAAGACCCATGGAGGGGTATGTTATAAGGCCATAAATGCCTGTTATAATTGTGGTGGTATGGGGCACTTTGCTAATGATTGTACTAGTGCTTGCAGATCTGGACCACCTACCACTACTGAAGGATCTGTTCAAGGCTCTGCCACTAGAGGTTCACAGTCAGCCAGTAGAGGCAGAGGCAGAGGTAGGGGTAGTACCTCGGGCAGCTAGGGAACAGTAAACTAGCCAGAGAAGAGTGGTGCACCAGCCAGGGTGTATTCCATGGGCCAAAGGGAAGAGGCTAAGACTTCTGACATAGTAGTTGGTACATTCTCCATCTTTAACAAAGATGTGTATGTGTTATTTGATCCCGGTTCTACTCACTCCTATGTTAGTTCCAGTATTGCATGTATTGTTGATATTCCTTGCATGAAAATGGATTTTGAGGTGCTAGTGACTAGTCCTTTAGGACAAGAGGTTAAGGTGAATCGATTGTATGAGGATTGTCCATTGGTGATCCAAGGACATACATTCCTATCTGATTTGATTGAAATGCCCTTTAGAGATTATGATGTCATCTTAGGCATGGATTGGCTAGCGATGCATCATGCTATGATTGACTGTAGATTGAAGATAGTTACTTTTGGTCTCCCTCAGTATGGTGATGTAGTAATACATGGGGAGAGGCAGTTATTGCCATCAAATCTCATTTTGGCTGCACTTGCTGGAAGAATGATTCGGAAGGGGTGTGAAGCACATTTAGCCCATGTGATAGACACCCAAGTGGGGAGTCCATGTTTGAAGGATATCCCTACAGTATGTGACTTTTCGGATGTTTTTCCTGAAGAATTACTAGGATTACCTCCGAAAAGAAAAGTGCAGTTTGAAATTGAGGTTATGCCTAGTGTGGAACCAATCTTTATTACTCCATATAGAATGGCACCTGCTTAGTTGAAAGAGTTGAAGGTGCAGTTACAAGAATTACTTAATAAAGGTTTCATCCACCTTAGTATGTCACCTTAGGGAGCACTAGTTCTATTTGTCAAGAAGAAGGATGGTACTCTCTGTCTGTGCATTGACTACAGACAGTTGAACAAGGTGACAATAAAGAATAGATATCCTCTGCCACAAATAGATGATTGTTTGATCAACTAAAAGATGCAGGTGTGTTATCCAAAATTGATTTGAGATTGGGATATTATCAGTTGAGGGTGTAGGAGTAAGTATACCTTAAACTGCCTTCAGGACTCGCTATAGCCATTATGAGTTCTTAGTAATGCCATTTGGGTTAACTAATGCTCTAGTTGCTTTTATAGACCTGATGAACACTATCTTTAGGCCATATCTAGACCAATTTGTGGTGGTGTTCATTGATGACATTTTGGTGTATTCAAATAATGCAGAGTAGCTTGATAAGCACTTAAGGATAGTACTGCAGACTTTAAGGGAGAAGCAATTGTCTGCCAAACTATCTAAATGTGAGTTTTGGCTAAAGGAAATTTCCTTTTTAGGGCACATTGTATCAGTTGAGGGTATCAAGGTGGATCCCAGCAAGGTAGAAGCTATACTTAACTGGAAGCCACCCAGAAATGTTACAGAAGTTTAGAGTTTCCTTGGTTTGGCTGGTTATTACCACAGGTTTGTGAAAGGATTCTCCATGTTAGCATCTCCACTGACCAAGTTGCTTCGAAAAGATGAGAAATTTCAGTGGAATGATCAGTGTCAGAAGAGCTTTAATGAGCTGAAACAGTGTCTGACTAAAGCTCTAGTCCTGACTTTACCTACTTCGGGTAAAGAATATACCATATATAGTAATGCTTCTCATAATGTTTTAGGCTATGTGCTGATGCAAGATAAAAATGTCATTACCTACGCTTCACGCCAGCTTAAACCACATGAGAGGAATTATCCTACACATGACTTGGAGCTAGCAGCCATTGTATTTGCTCTGAAGATCTGGAAACACTACTTATATGGGGAGAAATGTTACATCTACACAGATCACAAGAGCTTGAAATATTTGGGCACACAGAAGGAGTTAAATTTGAGGTAGAGGAGGTGGTTAGAGCTGATAAAAGACCATGATTGTCTAATTGATTACCAACCTGGGAAAGCAAATGTGGTAGTGGATGCCTTAAATTGTAAGACCATGGCTAGCTTAAGAGTTTCACCTGTGTCCATGGTGCATGATTTAAGGGCATTACATGCAAATTTGGAGACAGATGATAATGGGCAGATGATAGCTACTTGGCAAATGAAGCAAGTGTTAATTGATCAAATTAAAATGGCAGCTCAAAATGATGATAAGAATGTGAAATTAATGGAAGAAGCTCGGGATGGCGAGAAACCAAACTTTGTAGTGAATGAGGAGGGCTTGTTGCTATACCAGGGCATAATGTGCATTCCTAATGATGTTGCATTGAGACAGATTATTTTGAAGGAAGCACATGACTCACCATTTGCTATGCACCCTAGTGGAACAAAAATGTACAGAATCATGAAAGAGCACCATTGATGGATGGGCATGAAGAAAGATATTGTAGAATATGTAGCAAAATGCATAACTTTAATTGATCAAGTAAAGGCTGAACACCAAGTGCCAGCAGGGTTGCTGCAGCCATTGCCCATTCCCGAGTGGAAATGGGAGAGAATTACTATGGATTTTGTAATGAGACTTCCACATACACAGAAGAACCATGATGCAGTTTGGGTCATTGTGGAGAGATTAACCAAGTCTACACATTTTTTACCAGTGAGGATGGACTATAGTCTAGACAGATTGGCTAAATTATACATTGATGAAGTGGTAAAATTGCATGGAGTGCTAGTGTTTATTGCATCTGACAAAAATCCAAGGTTTACTTCTAGATTTTGAGGCAGTCTTCAAAAAGCCCTAAGAACTATATTGAACTTCAGCATCGCATTCCATGCATAGACAGATGGCCTGCCTGAGAGAATCATCCAGATCTTGGAGGATATGCTTCGGGCTTGTGTGATTGAGTTCAAAGGAAGGTGGGATACACACTTGCCCTTAATTGAATTTGCTTATAACAACAACTATCAGTCAAGAATTGGGATGCCTCCATATGAAGCACTGTATGGCAGAGAATGTAGAACTCTCTTGTGTTGGGATAGAGTGGGTGAGAGAAAGTTGATTAGCCCTGAAATTGTGCAGCAAATGGAAGAGAAGGTTAAGATCATTCGAGACAGACTCAAGCTGCATCGGACAAACAGAAGCCCTATATAGATTTGAAGAGACGGGATATTGAGTATTCTATGGGTGATAAAGTATTCCTTAAGGTTTCTCCTTGGAAGAAGATCATGAGGTTTGGCAGAAAGGTAAAACTAAGTCCTCACTTCATCAGGCCATATGAAGTTATGGAAAGAGTGGGTCCGTTAGCATACAGACTTGCATTGCCTCTAGAGTTGGAAAAGATTCACAATGTCTTCCATGTCTCCATGTTAAGGAGGTATAGATCAGACCCTTCATACATCTTGCCAGTAGAGGAGATTGAAGTGAATCTAGAACAGACATATGATGAAGAGCCCATAAAGATCTTGGCATATGAGGTGAAACAGTTAAGGAAAAAACAGATACCACAGGTTAAAGTGCTGTGGAACCATCATTCGGGCCAGGAGGCTACATGGGAACGCGAAGAGGACATGAGAAGACAACACCCATAGCTATTCAGAGACTAATACTAGGTAAAATTTTGAGATGAAATTTTCTTTTAGGGAGGGAAGAATTGTAACATCCTCATACTAAGTAGTCCTGTACATTCTACTGTTCCAGTGACTAATGTCTGTCCGGACAGCTAGAATGTCTGGAACTAAACTTAAATTATATAAAGAAGTCATAAACAAAAGTAATAAGAACTAAATGAGGTTGGATGAAAATACAAGAAATAGAGCACCAATAGGTTAAATGAGCCTAGGTCACAGTGATGAGTGACCTACATGGGAAGTGACTGCGAGCTCAGTTGCTACCCTAAATTCATGTGGGACCCCATGACATCCTTAATTGAGGAATAATCACGAAACTAGTGGGAACTATAAAATCATAGAAATAAAAAGGGAACAAGCATTATCAGGTGAATCATAACCCTAGGACTTATCAGGTGCTATGGAAAAAGATGGACTATAACCCGGTGAGGGGCATTTTGGTCAATTCACTTTAAGATGTGACTTTTGACGTAAATGTCTTTAAATTGTATGAGATTAAAATATTAAAAAAGAATTAAAAATATAGAAATGTGTATACAAAAGAAAAGAAAGAAATGAAATTTTCAATTTTAAATTAAATTATGACATAAGCATGATACAAGCATGACATAATTAAAATTATAATTTAAATTAATTCATTTTTGTGATAATTATCTTATAAAGAGACAAAAAAAATTAATTGAATTAAAAACCCATCATTTTTAACCTTAATGGCCGATACTCTTTTCTCCATTCCTCCCTCCATTTATGCATCTTCAAAGCTCTTAAAACCTTAAAAACTTCCATCAATTCCCTAGTTTATCACTTGGAAGCTTAAAATTTGATCTTGCTAGAGAGGAGAAATCAAGAAATATTGAAGAAATTAGGAAGATTGAGAAGAGCACCATTAGAGGTGAGTCATCCAAGCTTGAATTACCTTATAATTGTTGAAATTGAGATTTATTATGAAGAATAGACAAGGAAAATGAAAGAAATCATGCTTGTATGGGGGAAGGGAAAATTCAACCAACATGAAGGGAGTGGGGTTTTGATGGAATTGAATTTGAATTCTAGTCTAATTGAGGTTGCATATATGATTGGTGTGCTAACATTGCTTGAAATTGCATGAGAATAAAAGTGGAGCCATTAGGGTTTATGGGAACTTAGGGCTTTTCTGGTATGTTATGCAATTGATGTTTAAAAGGTATAATTATGGTCATTTGGAATGCTTTAGTGGAGAATTTATATTGAATTGATGAAAGGAATTGATGGATTTATAGTATGTTAATGTGCTGGAATCTGGATATTTGAGTCCAGCACACTTAAATGCCCATAAATGGAGCTAGACAACTCCAATTGGTGTGAAACCAATTGGAAATGAAACACAAAACATAGGGACAGAATTTCATGAAGACCCCTTGTCCAGAAATCGACCATAGGTTGCCCTAAATTTGGCTTGAATCCAGATTGCAATTCTAGACTTGACAAAAAATGACCAAGTGAACAGTAATTAGTAAATTAGGCATAACTCACTCTAGAAAATCCAAAATTAAGTGCTTCTTAAACCAATGTAAACCTGAGACATAGGAGAACAATTCTTATGAAGACCATAGAGCCAAATTATGACCCTAAGTTGATCAAATTGCTAGGAAAATTTGATCCAGCAAATCTGCCCTGATTTTGGACTAACCTGGAAATCCTGAACAATGAGCCATCCAACCAGTTTTGGTAAAATTGCCATAACTTGGGCTATAAAAATGAAAATTAGGTGATTTTAAAGCCAAAATTTTCGTAAGACATAGAACTAAAAATTTCATGTTTTGATCAGAGCCCAGTTCTTAGAGCAAGATAGAGGAATTGTTGGAATAGATCAGGAATCCTAAATTTAGAATTCCTGCTCCTTACCTAATTGGCCTTATGATCTTTAAATGGTTATTAGGCCATAACTTCCTCTACAAAGCTCCAATTGAAGTGATTCAAAATGATTTAGAAACCTAAGACAAAGACCTAAAACATTGTGTCGGGGACCATGGCCAAATTATGAGCTTAAGATGCCTGGTTATAGAATGAAATTTTGGGATACAAATATGGAAAAACTGGAATCTCAAGATATGGCACCTGGAACAATGTTTAGTAATTTGGCCATAACTTGAGATCCAGAACTCCAAATTGAGTGATTCAAATTGAAAAATAAAAACATAGAGAAATAATTTTCATGAAGAACACTTCACCAAATTAAGACTGAAACTAGATTAAAATGGGGCTAAAAAGTCAGGGTTCTAAACTGTCCAGAACAAGAATTTATTGAAATTGCATAGCCAACTTAGGAAATTCATTAAGCATTCATTATATAACTTTTAGAGATAGTTGGGATGAGTATTGAAATATTTTAATTATGTGTTTCAGTAGAAAATGAGATCTTGGGAGATAAAGAAAAGTGAGTCAAGAAAAAAAATATTCACATAAGGTTTGTGCACAACTAACCCTTTTTTTATGTTTTAAACTTTGAAATTGATTTGAATGAAGTTATATGAACAAATTATGATTTTTCCTTGCATTTGTGAACTTTAATTTTATGAAATGAATTTGTGAATGTGGAAAGACGGATGTTGGCCCTTTTATATCATTGTAGCAAGAGGGTGGGCTGGTTTTGAATGATTTTAGAAGTGTTTGAGAAATTTGAGTGTTGCCAATCCTTTGTGGGTTTTATGATGATTTGAATGTGATTATTGTTTTGCAAATACGATTATTGATTGAGAAACTTTTGAAAGTTGTTTTTAAATCATAGTTAGCATTACAGTCCCTTGCTATATTCCTCCTCCTTTTATGGGGTTGAGTTCTATTATGTGATTCTCCCTCCCTGGTTTACCAGTTGAGGTTGAGTTTGGACGAGTACTCATATAGCTAGCTAGCCAGCTCCCTCATTAATAATAATTAGTTAGGTTGTAGATTGCTTTGTCATGGTGTACAACACGGCATTGATCATGAAATTTTGTGTCATGGTCTAAAATGTATTCTTGGCAACACATTTGTAATTGTGATTTGTGAATTGTGATTTCTCAAATGAAATGTGAATTTAAATAGATGATTATTATTGATTTGAAATTATGGTAATATTTCCCTTGTTTATGGAAATTATGATTTGTTATGTTTTGATACAATATGCTTTATAATGAGTTTTAAAATTCTAGTTGTGCACCACTGAGTATTATGCTCAGCGATAGCTGTTTTATGCTGTTGCAGGTAAGGAGAAAGAAAGAGCTACACAGTGAGCAGCGTAGAGCAGTGTTAGATTTAGTTTCGGGTATATATTAGGTATACACCCTTTTGTAAATTCATTTGATGTAAATTAGTCTGTTTGTACATAAAGACAAATGAGCAGTTGTAGAAACAAAATTATAATAATATTTTGTTACTGTTGGACCTAGGTGTCTTAACCCATGTTTTGATGATAATAAATAATTAGTGTACTACTAATAAACTTTGGAAGTGTTTGTGTTAAGTTTATAGGCCCTAGATTCAAAATTGCTAAATTGTTTCAAATCAAAGTTAAGGAAGAGCAAGATAAGGATGCAAACATTTATGGGAGCCTATAATGTAACTTTTATTTATTTTATATCTTGTAAATCTCATTTAATTAATTGTGTTGGCTCAAGTCTAGATGGTACTAAGAATATCTTGTTCAACTTAGTTTTTACCTAATTCTTTATCAAGGGAAAATTAAATAAATTTTTTAAAAATGCAAAAATAATTTTGAAAAGTATTTTAGTTGCAAAATACATTGAATTAGCTTTCCAATGGTTCAAACGGATCAAAAATCTGAGTTCTGATAAAAAAGTTATGAGTTTTTTAAACTCTTAATTTCTTAGTGTCTTTGCTTGTAACTTTTTCTTAACCAAGGGGGAATAAAATGAAATTTTCACATTTGGGAAATGAAAATTTGTTTTTAAAAGTGTTTTCATTAAAAATTTTATCAAATTAGCTTTCCAATGATTCAAACAGATTGAAAATCCGAGTTCCGGTCAAAAAGTTACGCATTTCCGAAGCCTAAGTGCCCTTTTAACACTTTCTGTCCAGAGAGCACTTCAAGAGCCGAAAGTGGAAAGTTTGGCTGCCAAAGTTCACTCTTTAAATCATGGTTTTTGAGTATTAAAAGCCATTTTGTCGAAAGAGCACTCCGGCAGCCGAAAGTGGGAACTTCGACAGTTGAAAGTGGGAACTTCGGCAGCCGAAAGTGACTTTTCAAAAGTTGTTTTTTGGTGCTCTAACCTTTGGCAGCTGAAGTAAATAACTTCGGTAGCTAAACCTAGGTTTTTGCAAGTTGATAAGACAGAGCTTTGGGAGGTTGAATGGCTAGTTTAGCATTTAATGCACCCCCAACGGCTATTTTCTTGCAAAAACTATAAATAGGCACCATTTATGACTAGAAACAAGTTTTACAACAACAATCTTTTTGGAAATTTATTGTGTTCTAAAGATTTTCTTTATTCTCTCTCTCTAAAACTTGAGCTACCATAGTTAATGTTGAGAACTTGATATTTGAGTTGTAAATTCTTTGTTCTGAGAGTTCATTCAAGGATGTTGTGTGCACTTATTGTAATTTTGAGTGTGATAGAGCTTTAAATAGCTCTTGAGTGTAAAGGGATTTATAAAAGAGTAAGGGTTTACTCTTGTGGTGATTGTAAGGGGTTTATTCTTCATCCAAAGAAGAATTTTAGTGGAGTTAACTCTCAAGGAGGGCCTTGAGGAGAGGACGTAGGCTTGGGATAGTAGAACCTCTATAAATTTCTTGTGTCATCATTCTTCCTTTACTCTTCTTTGTGTTTAAATTTCTTTTAATCTTTAATTTTGCAATTAGAACCCAATTCACCCCCCTCTTGGGTTGCTATAAGGGAGAACAAGTGGTATCAGAGCTAGTCTCCATTTTACAAGATTTAATCATCTTGAAGTAAAGATCAATAGCAACCCTCAATGCACAAGAAGGTCAATCGGTGCTAAGACCTCATTTCTTTGATGGTAATGACTTCTTGTATTGGAAAAATAGGATGTATTATTTCCTTAAATCAGAAAGAGTTGACTTATGGGATGTTGTAGAAAATGGGCCATTCACCCCAACTAAAATTGTGGATGGTGTGCATGTAGCTAAGCCTAAGGGTGAATGGAGTGAGCAAGAGAAAAGAAGAGTGGCTTTAAATGATAAGGCTATTCATGTTCTATTTTGTGCATTAAGTAAAAGTGAATATAATAAAGTATGTATGAAGTCTACTGTAAAAGAAATTTGGGATGCCTTGGTGGTTACTCATGAGGATACTAGTCAAGTAAAGGAGAATAAGATGGATTCCCTCATCTATTAATATGAATTGTTCAAGATGAAGTTGGATGAAACCATAAGTGAGATGTATGATAGATTTGTGGAGATTATAGGAGGAATTAAATCCCTTGGAAAGACATTCACAAATGAGGAGCTAGTAAAGAAGATTTTAAGAAGTCTTCCTATGGAGTGGCTACCTAAAGTAACTTCACTAAAGGATTCCAAGGACTTGAGCAAGGTATAACTTAATGAGCTCTTAGGAAATCTAATTAACTATGAGATGACCCTCAAAAGAGAGCAATTGGAGGAACCTAACAAAGCCAAAAAGACCATTGCTTTTAAAGTATCTTCTGAAACTCAAGTGATGAAAATAATGAGTTTGATGAGGAAGAATTGGCTCTAGTGACAAGGAAAATAAGGAAGATGTTATTCTAAAATAAGAAGTTCATCCCAAAGAGGATCTTCAAGAAGGACAAGGGTGAAAGTAGTAAAAGGAATCCTCCCATATGCTTTGAATGCAATATGCCGGGTCACATTAGAACAGATTGTCCCAAATCAAAAAAGCCTTTCAAGAAGTTCAAGAAGAAGGCACTTAAAGAAACATGGGATGAATTAAGTGACTCCAAAGATGAGGAGATTGGTGATCAAGTTGGCCAAATGTACTTCATGGCAATGGAGGAAAGCTCCAATGAGGTAACTTTAAATGATGATGTTGTTGAATTTTCTTATGATGAACTAGTTAATGCACTTAAAGTTATGAATGATGAACTTGAGTAAAGTTATAAGAAAAATAAGCTCCTGAAAAAGGAAGTAGTTTGTTTGAGGAAAGAAAATGAAACCTTAATTAAGGTTGATAAACCTTTAGGGGATGATATGTAAAAATCCTTAGATGACTTTTAAATAGAAAATGAGAAGTTGAAAAATGAAATTATTGAGCTAAAAACTTCTCTTTCCAAATTTGCTAAAGGAAAGGACAAACTTGATGTAATTTTGGACTCTCAAAGGTCTCCTAGCATCAAGTATGGACTTAGATATAGTAAATTTGCCCTAGCACCTCCTTCCAAGACCATCTTTGTTAAAGCATCTAGTTCTAGTGATTCTAGTCCCCAAGTGCCTAGTCCAATGGTGTAATTGTAACACCCACCCTGTAGCAATTCCGTAGATTCTACTGTTTCGATGATCGATGTTAGTCTGGACAGCTAGAACGTCTGGAAAAATATTTAAACTAAAGTGAGAAACCATAATTAACTCAAATGTTAATAAGAAATAATTAGGAAAAATTTTAGAAATAAAATACAACCAAGTTAAATAAGTCGGTGCCCTAGCGAGGGGTAACCCAGTGGAAAGTTGCGGTTCTCGCAACTAGGACCCTAGACCCAGGAGAAAAATCATAAAATAATTTTTGGGACTCCAGAGAAGGGTCATTGAGATTCCTATGTCATTAGAATGCCAAGAAAATGCTTAAAAAATTTTTTCAATCGGTACAGACAATTTTCGTCTGTTAAGCCAAACGGAGGGCATTTTGCTCATTTCGTCTTCAGAGATGATTTTTTTGCCAATTTGTCCAGCTAAATAAATAATTTACATAACATAAAATGTGAATAAATATTGTTAAAAATTTAATTGAAATTAATTAGACAAGAAAAGGAAAGGAAATGAAAAAAATTGGAATTATGACATCATTATGATGTCATTAAAACCTCCACCCAATCAAATTTTGACACTTGGCACTAACTTATTTAAAATGACTTAAAGGACAGAAAAAAGAAAGAAAAAATCAGTTGCTTTCTTCAACCTTCCCTTTGGCCGAACCATACCCATCCATTGTCCTCCATTGCCAAGTTTTCAAAGCTTGGTTTCCTTGGTTTTTCTTCAACTAAACCCTAAATTCCCAACACAAAAACTTAATAGATCATCTTAGTGAAGCTTTTGGAAGCAAAAAGAAGTGAAAAAGAAGAGCTCTTGCAAGATTGGTATGAACTCCATTCAAGGTTAGTGACCAAGCTTCATGTTTCTCTTTAGTTTCATGATGAGAGAGTGAGATTAAGTAGAAATCTACAAGAAAATTGAATAATAATTATGTGCATACCTCCCCCAAAATTTCGGCAGCCTTGTACTTGGTAGGATTATGAAGTTTTCTTTGAGGTAAAATGGTATCATGGTTGCCCTCAACGTTAACTTCATGATTAGGATAATGAAATGCAAGTTAAATGCATGATTTGAGATGGTAGAGTTAGGATTTGGGTATAAAATTGAGACTTTGTTCATGTGTTAGTGAATGAAAGTTTAAATGGTCAATTAGTGACCATTTGGCTACGTATGATGAGGAAATGAAGTGAGTTGTGGCTTGGTATTTGAGTTTGGGTGAGCTGCCTTGGCTGACCTACAGGACTGAGTATGAGTCCAGCAGGTTTGGGCAGCTATAAATGGAGTTGTAGAGGTTCAATTGGTGCAAAACTAATTGTACATGAAACTAGACACATAATGGCACAACTTTGGTGAAAAAACTCTGCCCAGAAAACCAAACTAAGTTGACCTAAAAATTGCCCTAAATGAACAGTGTCTATTCATTTGGTCATAACTTAGTGTAAAAAGGTCCAATTGACCTGAAATTTTACCAGCAATGAGACATAGACCTACAACTTTCATGAAGAAACCTAACCCAAATTTTGATCAGAACATGTTCAAAAATTGACCTGCAATCATTGCACAAAACACTGTAGATTTGGTTCTGTCCAGAAAATCTAGAAAGTTTACAATCTGGCCAGTCATGGTTTTTAGGCCATAACTTCAGCTACAAAACTCCAAATGGAGTGATTCAAAGAAAGAAATGTAACTAGACACAATAAGGAACAACTTTCATGAAGACAACTTCGCCAAATTCCTACTGTATAAATGAACAATGGAACAGTAAATATAATACTTGAAATCTGAAAAATTTTGAATAACTAACACTAAGTTTAGAAATGGTATTGGCAACTAATACCAACAACTTTAGAATGCAAAATGTGGTATGTTGGGAGTATTAGAACCAATGTACCTATTGTCCATGCAAAAGTCAATATTTTAGTTGACTAATGAAATGAATAGTAACACCTAAACTTAAATTTCAAGAATAGTAAAATGTAAAAGTGTAACATGCCCTAGTACACCTAGCAAGATTGGTTTGGATAGGTTGGCATGCTAATAAGGTTCAGTTAGCAGTACTGCACATGGCATTATGCCATTATATGATTTTATGGCTTTTAGCCATTCTGGCATTATGATGATACTTGGCTTTGTGCCTAATATTTATCACAGCTTATTAGCTGTTCTGTTGCACACTGGGAGATACATGTGTGACCGATGGTGTGACGGCCCGAGGTACTTGATACCTAGTGTCAGTTTACCCGTTTATCCAGTCCAGTTATCCAGTATAGGTTACTTGGGCAACCAAAAATGGAAATTGATAAATTTAATGAAATAATGAATATAACAAGTACAAAACAAATAAGACTATAAATAATTATCGAAAATTTGTTTGTATAAGACATCAATATATTCACTGCATATTTATTTTCTGTTATTTCTTTTTATTATATTATTGGCACCACTAAGCATTATTGATTAGCGCGTTGTTTTTTACCATGCGTAGGTTCTAGAGAGACTGATAGAGAGCCCAGTAGACCACAGACTAGGCGAGACCATCTGCAGTTCTGCATAGTGTCCGTGTCACCTCATCGACCTCAGTGCATTGGTACGACACTAAGTTTCATTTTGGTATTTTGTAATTAACTTTTACTCTCTCATGTGTAATTGAGACTCATATAATGTATTTTTGTATTAATGTAAATAGTAAAAATTGTGTTTATGAATGAAAAAGTGAATATTTATTTATGACTTGCATATGAATATCATATGAAATGAATGAATGAGAAATGGAATTGTTGTTGAAAAATATTGAGATTTTGTTGATAAATTGGAGTTTGGGAATGATTGAAAATTTTGGAAGTGTTTTTCACAGGTTCAGAAGAACTGTTTTCTCCATTTTTAGTCGATACTCTGCCATATTTTTTCTAAAATTTACGAAACCTCAAATAAGTTGATGTTTTCCATAAATGACTTAAATAAATTATACTTCACCAAATTGTACTTCATAACTATGATAAAAATAAATAAGGAAGGATAAAAATGATTGAAATAAAATAGGGTGTTCCGGTACACTGTGTGACATATCTTACTCGGCTATACTGTAGACGGGTAAGGGGTGTCACATTTAGTGGTATCAGAGCACGGTTTAGGCGTTTTTGGGCCTAGATCGAGTCCATACCATGCATTGCATTTGTAAGAGTCGAGGTGACACTAATGCAGATCTGTTTGTCTTTGTTATTTTGAATAGGATATGGACCCCACATCTCAGAGGGCAGTTGAGGAGGAAGTGGAGAGTCATGCTCCACCTGCAGCAGCTGAGACTGGGGGTAGGGGAGAACCTGCTCCGCCAGCTCTAGCAGAGCCTGCTCAGCCTCCACAGGCCATGTTTCAGCAAATGGTCGAGTTCTTCAGACAAATGGCTGGGGTAATGCCACCACCACCACCTCCACAGCAGAAATCACATCTGGAAAGATTAAGAAAATTTAGAGCAGTGGATTTCTTTGGCAAGAGAGAAGATGATTTTATTGCAGCCGAAAACTGGTTGAATAGAACATGGAGAGTTTTAAAACAACTCCACTGTACTCTAGAGCAAAATCTAGAAGCCACTGTATCTCTGCTGCAAGATGATGCCTACCAATGGTGAGATACAGTGTCTAGTGAAGTGCAGCCAGAATTAATAACTTGGGACTTCTTCCTCTCAGAATTCAAGAAGAAGTATGTGGGTAGTGTATACCTGGAAGAGAGAAGAAGAGAGTTCATTAACCTGAGGCAGTTGCTGATGGTAGAGTATGAAAAGAAATTTGTCAGACTGAGTCGATATGGAAGGGAGATAGTCCCTAATGAAGCCGAGAGGTGTAAGAGATTTGAAGAGGGATTAAATGACAACATAAAGATCATGATTACTGCGTTGGGAATTACAGACTTCACTAAGTTAGTGGAAGCTACAATAAAAGTTGAAAAGGTTAGAATAAGTGAGCAAACCAGAAGAGAGAGACAACAGAATAGGGGCCCAGGTCAGTCTAGCTCATCTCCTACACCTGGGAAGAAGTTCAAAGGTCCACCTGCACAGAGTTCAGGAGAACCTCAAGGTCAGGGTTAGTCTCAGGGGCCCAGGCCACAGTTCACTCCTAAGAGAGGTCAGTCCACACCATCAGTGGGCAGCTCTCCAGGGACAGGGTTCAGAGGACCAGCCCCAGCATCTTCTGCATGTTCGCATTGCCTGAAGTGGCATAAGGGGGAGTGTTGGAGAGTGACGAGTGCCTTCCTAAGGTGTGGGTTGACAGAACATCAGTTAAGGAACTGTCCACTCAAAACTACTATAGCTGCTCCAACACAAACAGATAGACCTGCTCCTACACCACAAAGGGGTAGGAAATCTGGCAAATCTGAGGCAGTGGGACCATCACAGAGACCTACATCTGAGCCAGCAGAGAGGCTTGAGGTCAGAGCACCTGCCAGAGCCTATACCATAAGAGCTCAGGAGGAGCAAGATGCCCCGGATGTCATCGAGTGCGTTCTCCTCTCTGATGCATTTATGCATGAATTGGTGGTTCCAGGATCTACTCATTCATACATCTGCATCAACTTACCCGTAGAAATGGGGATATTAGTAGGGGAGAGTGACCAAGACATCCTGGTCACTAATCCATTGGGCCACAGTGTAGTGGTGAACAAAGTGTACAAGGGTTGCCCGTTAAGGATTCAGGGGTATGAATTCTTGGCAGACCTGATTGAATTGCCTTTCCATGAGTTTGACGTGATTTTGGGAATGGACTGGTTGTCACGTCATCAGGCAATGGTTGATTGTAAATTAAAGAGAATTTCCTTGAAAACTCCTGAAGGTAATGAGATCACAGTTGTGGGGGAAAGGACAGATTTCTTGTCCATTGTCATCTCAAACGATTCAAGAAAACCCGATGAGGAAGGGCTGTGAAGCCTACCTAGCATATGTGGTGGATACTAGGCAGGCTAAACCAGATCTGTGTGACACACCCATAGTAAGAGACTTCCCAGATGTGTTCCCTAAAGAATTGCCTGGCTTGCCACCAGAAAGGAAAGTTGAATTTGATATTGAGATGCTGCCAGGTACAGCACCAATCTCTATTGCTCCTTATAGGATGGCACCCATAGAATTGAAGGAACTGAAAATCCAGTTACAGGAGTTGCTGAATAAGGGGTTCATACGCCGATGTGTCACCATGGGAGCTCAAAGATCATTTGTGAAAAAGAAGGATGAGACTTTGAGATTGTGCATCAATTACCGGCAGTTGAATAAAGTGACAGTGAAGAATAAATATCCATTGCCTAGAATTGATGATCTGTTTGACCAGTTGAAGGGAGCAGGAGTATTTTCCAAAATTGATCTCAGATCAAGGTATCATCAATTGAGGGTGAAGGATGCAGATGTGCCGAAGACTGCATTCAGGACCTGGTATGGGCATTATGAGTTCCTGGTGATGCCTTTTGGCCTAACAAATGCACCAACAGCATTCATGGACCTTATGAACCATATCTTCCATCCATACCTAGATCTGTTTGTCGTGGTCTTTATTGATGATATTTTGGTGTATTCCAAGACCAGGGAAGAACATGATGAACGCTTGAGGATTGTTCTGCAAACCCTGAGAGAAAAGAAGTTGTATGCTAAGTTGTCCAAGTGTGACTTCTGGTTGGATGAAATTGCATTCCTTAGACACATAGTGTCAGCAGATGGGATTAGAGTGGATCCCAAGAAAATAGAAGTAGTGATGGAATGGAAGCCTCCCAGAAATACAACTGAGGTTAGAAGTTTCTTAGGGCTAGCATGGTATTACAGAAGATTTGTGAAGGGATTTTCTTTAATAGCTGCTCCAATGACCAAGTTATTACACAAGAATGTCAGATTTGATTGGAATGACAATTGTCAGACCAGTTTTGAGAAGTTGAAGGCTATGTTGACAGAAGCACCAGTGTTAACACAGCTAGTGTCAGAAAAAGACTTTGTGGTCTACAGTGATGCCTCTCATAATGGGTTAGGGTGTGTATTGATGAAAGAGGGGAAGGTGGTCGCCTATGCTTCCAGGCAGCTAAGGCCACATGAACAGAATTACCCTACCCATGATCTAGAACTTATAGCATTTATCTTCGCACTGAGGATATGGAGGCACTACTTGTATGGTGAAAAGTGCTACATTTACATAGACCACAAAAGTCTAAAATACTTGACAACCCAGAAGGAGCTCAACCTTAGACAGAGGCGATGGATTGAGTTCCTGAAGGACTATGATTGTGTAATTGACTACCATCCTGGGAAGGAAAATGTAGTTGCAGATACTTTGAGCAGAAAATCCATCACAGCTTTGAGATCATTGAATGCCCGTCTATCCTTGGCTCAAGATGGAGCTATTTTGGCTGAGTTGCAAGTGAGGCCAAACCTGCTACAGCAGATATTAGATGGGCAGAAGGTAGATGAGAAATTAATGACTATTGTGAGAAAAATCTTAGAGGGGAAAGCAACAGACTATGAGGTGAAAGCAGATGGGTGTCTGTACTACAAAGGAAGAGTATGTGTACCAGATGATAGGGAATTGAAAGTCAGTATCCTAAAAGAGGCACACACTAGTGTTTATGCTATGCACCCAGTAAGTACAAAAATATATCATGATCTGAAGCTTCAGTATTGGTGGCCTGGTATAAAGAAGGACATAGCTGACTATGTGACTAAATGCTTGACATGTCAGCAAGTCAAGGCAGAACATTAAGTTCCATTGGGTTTGCTACAGCCTATACGCATACTTGAATGGAAATGGGATCTGGTCACCATGGATTTTGTAAGTGGTCTACCTCTCACCCAGAAGAAGCATGATGCAGTATGGGTCATAGTAGATAGATTGACGAAGTCAACACACTTTCTGCTAGTTAGGACTAACTACTCACTGGAGAAGTTAGCAGAATTGTATATCAGTAAGATAGTTAGACTGCATGGAATTCCACTTTCCATCATATCTGATCGAGACCCAAGGTTTACATCGAGATTTTGGAAGAAATTGCATGAATCTTTGGGTACATAACTCCACTTCAGCACAGCTTTCCATCCTCAGACGGATAGGCAATCAGAAAGAGTAATCCAGGTAAACAATTGAAACCAATTAAACTATCACACCTTAACCCTCTGTAAGGCATAACATGATCCCGTAGAATACCTAATGAACTACCGAACTTCACCTATCGATAACTCATTAAGTACACTACAAGGGATTTTAAAATCATTTTCTTACTTTTTAGAAGAGGTGAGCATTTTCTAATAGGTGTTAAAACATTTAATTAGAGTTTGTAAACTAGTTAAAATTTTTATCCCTTTTTATTTTTCCGTAAATTTTAGAAAAATTTCGGCAGAGTACCGTTTATATTTTGATAAAACAGTTCTTCAAATACCTAAAAAAAACACTTCTAATGATTTATCTCATCAACTCAACAACTTCAACATCCACCACAACAAATTTCAACATCATTTCTCAAATTTCAAAATTCAAATCAATAATTTTCTAATTCAATATCATCCAAAATAATAATAAGTAATTTCATTCAAATTAAAACAAAATAATTTCATTCCTAATTTCATTAAAGTTAAAACAATTTACATTCAGCAATTTAGAATTTACATTAGAAAAATCCAAACTAATATTATTACAAACTTTATACAACTGCTCATGACCAGTTCTACATGTACATACATTTACATACATCAAAATAATTATTACAATCAGGGTATAAAATATACCCGATAGAACTTCAGGGAAGGTGGCTCCACAATCCTTAGCAGCTCACTCTGCTGCTCCTCTAGTCTCAATATCTGCGACAGCAATAACAGCCATCGCTGAGTACTAGGACTCAGTGGTGCACAACATACTAAAATTAATCTTTATGCGGAATTTAAATCATATTTATTCAAAAATTAAACTGAATATGATAAATAAATACAAAACATGATTTATATGCATTCAATCCAAACAATTTCATTTCGAAAGTCTAAAAAAAAATTTTATAAAAACACACAGTTATATCATGCCATTCGAAACAAATATCATCTCAATAGCCAGAGGCTAAGGAGAAGTCACATCACAAGGCTAGCTAGCTCAAATATATGGGAACCCATTCATTTTCTTCTTCTACTGGCACACACCTCAACACTTCAGCCAGAGAAGGAATCAAAATTTGAAACTGATTTCCCCCACTAGTCATGCTAGTGAGGTATTCAAATATATGGTCATGACACTGTGGTTTCAAAACTATCTTAACAATTTACTAATGTAACACCCCCGTTTGCATAGCCTGGTAGATTTCACTATTCCAGTGACCGGTGTAGGTCCGGACAATTAAGGGGATTAGAACCACACTTAAGATAACTAGATAAACAATAAACACAAATAATTAGTAATGTTCAATTAGTTAAGTATAAATAAGAAAAACGGAACATAAGAAGTTAAACGAGCTGAGAGTCACAACGATGGGTGACCTTCTCGGGAACGACTGCGAAGTCATTTTAAACTCAAATTTCGAACCGCAAAAAGTGACGTTGCGGTCCTTAGGACTGTTATGAACATAGTGGAAAAGAGAAAATCATGAAAAATAACTGTTAAGCCAGTCAAATAATTAGGTCAGGGAGCCGGAAGAAATATGGAATTAATTGCAAACCGGGATGAACCGGTGAGGGGCAATTTGGTCAATTGACCCCGAGAGCTGACTTCTGACCTAACTGTTAAATAAAATCGGAGAAAAGAAAACTTCAGGATCGAGAATTAAATTAAAGAACTAATAGAAAAAAAAAGAAGAGAAAATGAAAAAGGTGTAGGGAGATGACATCATGCATGACATCATGCATGATGCCATAAAGAATATAATTAATAAATTTACTTAAATTGATTTTTGGTCTTCTTAAGACATAAAAGAAAAGAAAAAAAAAATAAAACACAAAAGTCTTCTTCAAAAACGTCACTCTCCCTCTCCCACACCAAAACCTCCATTAAAGCTCAATTTTGAGCTTGCATATTATAAGATTTCACCATAGAAAAGTAAGCCACCATAGTTAAAGCTTGTCTAGGCAACTTGAGAAGAAGATTGGTCATCAAAGAGAGAAGAAAAGAAGAAAGAAAATTGGAGAAAAGGGGAGTTAGAAGTTGCTACATAAAGGTCATTGATTTAAGTTGCAAATAAGTTTATTACTTGTGTTTATAACTTAGTTAACTTAGAAATATGCTTAAAATGAAATAAAAATATGTGTGAGGGACTAAACTGAATTTTGGCCAGCAGGTGATGGGAGTATAATTGCATGATTTGATGGATTTAATTAGGTATATAAACCTTAATTAGTTGAATGATTATGTTTAGAGGTATGGAATCAAGTAAATGCATGAGGTTAGTGAATTAGGGTTTGGACATTAGGGTTTAGAGACCAAAAATGTGAAAAACTTGTAAATGGTGTCGTTGACCCAATGTGAAGTGAAAAATGGTCATTTGTGACCAAATGAGGTGTGTTAGAAATGTTGGAATTAAAAGCCAATTCGGATTGGATAAGGTCATGTGTTGGCAGCATGACCAAAACCTCCTTTGAGGGACCAAAAATGAAATTTTACAAGTCCAATGGATATGGGACCAATTGGGGATGAAAATAGGCACTAAATGACACAATTTTCATTTAGGAAGCCTGCCCAAAAAGTGACTAAAACCTAGTGAACAAAGTGACCGAAGTTGAGAAATCGCAGTCACATTGCTAAACCGACCAAATGAACAGTATTTATTCATTTGGTCATAACTCGAGCTAGGCAGGTCAAAATGACCTGAAATTTTACCAGTGGTTTAGATGAAATATAGACCTAAAACTTTCATGAAGAACACCAACCCAAATTATGCCATTAACCTAATCAAATTATCGAGCAAAGTTGGTGACACGAATCTACAGATCAGATTTGCCATTTGAACAGTAAAGTTTCAATGGCTATAACTCTCTCTAGAAAACTCCGATTTAGGCGATTCTTGAACCGATGGAAACCTAAGGATATTAGAACATTTCATATGAAGAAAGTTAGACCAAATTATGGACCTAACTTGATTAAATTACTGAATGAAGTTGGATTAACAAATCTGCAGAACCAAATTCTGCAGCATGAACAGTAAACGTAATTTGCTTATAACTTGAGCTACAAAACTCCAATTTAGGTGATTCAAAAAGGAGAATAAACTTAAGACAATAAGAAACATTTTCTATGAAAAAAGTTTTTCCAAATTCCAACAGTAAACTGACCAATGAAACAGTACAATTAAGGACACTAAAACTGAAAATTTGGCCATTTTGCCTAAAAGACCTAAGTTTTGAGAAAATGACCAAAACCAATAAGTTTGGTGACCAAAATGTGGTATGTGGGTAAAGTTGGAATTCCCATACCTATTAAACCTTAGAAAGTCAATAATTTGACTTGAATAGTAACCCGAAACACAAAATTTCAAGAATGTCGAATTTAGCACGTTAGAGCTAGGTAAAAGTGAAGTTAAATTTATTTTTGGATTTATGCTAAGTTATGGTACTGAAACAACATTGTGAAATTGTGTGTTTCAGTGGAAAAGAATACCAGGACAGAACCCAAGGAGTCGAGTCAAGGCCAACAGGCGACTCGTTTGAGGTTTGTGCACAACATCAGTATGTTTTAAAATTCATTGATAAAGTGAATGAAATATGCATTTTACTTTTGCTTTGAATTGTTGAAAGTTTATTGTGACCTTATTTATGATGTTTTGATTTAAATTATGAAAGTTATTGTGTATATTTGAAATGACAATGTTTAGCAAATTCTTAAGATAAGTTTTAAAACCACAGTGTCATTACCATATATTTGAATACCTCACTAGCACGACTAGTGGGGGTAATTCGTTTTGAATTTTGATTCCTTCTCTGGAGAAGTGTTTAGGTGTGCCAGTAGAAGAGGATGTGAATGGATATCCATATATTTGAGCTAGCTAGCCTTGTGATGCGATTTCTCTTTAGCCTCTGGCTATTGAGATTCTATTTGTTTCGAATGGCATGATCTAACTGTGGGTTTTATGAAATGTGTTTTGATACTTCGAAATGAACTTGGTTTGCATTAAAATCTCATAATTCATGTTTTGCATTTAATGCTCATGTTTAGTTAAATTTTTGAATAAATGTGATTTATATTTTGCATAAAGATTATTTTAGTATGTTGTGCACCACTGAGTCTTAGTACTCGTGATAGCTTTATTCATCGCAGATACAGAGACTAGAGGAGTAGCAGACTGAGCTGCTGAGGTGTGAGGAGTTATCAGCTTAAAGTCATCGGGTATAATTTATACCCTAATTGTAAATATTTCTTTTGATGTATGTATTGCATATAAAAGTATGGACATGTAAATGGGTCTTGAGCAGCTTGTACAAAGTTTGTATGAAGTTTGTAATAAAAAAAAAATTAGTTTGAATTTCCTTTGATGTAAATTTTGTTATGAGGTATATATATAAATTGTTTTGTCTCTAATAAAATATGAGTGGAACTATTTTATTTAATTTGAATGAAATGTATTGCTAGTATTTTGAGGATTATTGAATTTTGAACTTGAGAAATTGATTGAAATGATTGTGGAGTTGTTGAAATGGATTGAGTTTGATTGTGAAATTGAAGTAGTTGTTGAGGAAAATTTTTAAAAGTGCTTTTTACAGGTATTTGAAGAACTGGTTGTTCAAAATACAGACAGAACTCTGTCAAAATTGTTATAAAATTTGCGGGAAAATAAAATGGGCCAAAATTTCCAACTAGCTTTCAACTTAATTATATGTTTTAAATACTTATTAGTAAATGCTCACTACTTGTTTAAAGTAAGAAAATTGTTTTAAAATCCCTTGTAGGGTACTTAATGAGTTATCGGTAGGTGAAGTTCGGTAGTTCATTAGGTATTCTACGGGATCATGTTATGCCTTACAGAGGGGTAAGGTGTGACATGTTTTAGTGGTATCAGAGCAAAATTTTTTAAGTATGTTTTAACTTATGAATTTGTGTCTTTTCTTTGTTAAGTACAACTGCTCAATGTCCATATTTGTTACATACAGTGCATTACATCATGAATATTTACTAACGGAGGGAAATCTCCATGTGTTACTTGTTCAGGAGATACCCTAACTTCAGACTGAAATGGAAGAAGGGGATCGCTCAGTTGAGCAGTCTGTTGAAGCTGAGGCACAAGGGGAAGCCCCAGCTTTACCGAATGTTAGTGGGTCAGCAGCACCAGCCCCACAAATGCCGCAGTTCCCTGCACAGTTCGCACAGCAGATGGCTGCGATGTTTCAACAAATGGCGGGGGGTATGCCTGCTCAAGCTCCACCCCAGACACTTGTGACATAACCACTGCCTCCAGCCAGGCAGTATGATAAATTATTGAAGTATGGGGCTGTAGAATTTAAGGGTACAGTGGACCTTTTAGAGGTAGAGCAATGGCTTGAAAGAATGGATAGAGTGTTTAAGAAACTGCACTGCCCAGATGAACTGAAGTTTGAATATTCTGTGTCGCTACTACAAGGGGATGCATATGATTGGTGGAAGACCATCCCCTACAGCTTGGCTGAACCACCAGTGCTTACCTGGGATGACTTCATCAGAGAGTTCAGACAGAAATACATCCCAGATGCATATGTTGATCAAAAGTTGCAAGAATTTTCAAGTTTGAAACAAGGGAACCGATCGGTGGCAGAGTATGAGAGGGAGTTCTCCCGCTTAAGTCATTATGCTGGGAGTCTCCTTACTACCAGCAAGGCAAGATGTAAGAGATTTTGTCACACCCTACCCCTCTGTAAGGCATAACATGATCCCGTAATATACCTAATGAATTACCAACCCCGTCTACTGATAACCCATTAAATACACTACAAGGGATTTTAAAAACTTTTCTTACTTCTTTTACAGAGGTGAGCACTATTTACAGGTGTTAATGTTAGTAGTATGCCCTAGAGCATATCATTTAGCATGTATCTTGTACATATTTTTATTAATAAAAGGCATTTCCACTTTTCCATTTACATAATATATTTATGTGTAATAGAAAAGGTCCATTGATATTTTGTTAGAAATATTATTCTTAAGTTGTTAAGAATATGAGTAACAATATTTCTAGTACGAAGTATCATAAATAGGTTCACAATCGAGGATACTTCATAATAAGGACATGACTTATCCAGAAAGATTGTATTCATGTTTGTTCCCAAGTTATTTATATGAGATATAAATAAGATGGAATGGTGAGTCTCATGCCATATAACAAACATGATAGGCACTTATAAATGATAAGTATGCAGAAACAGTGACACTTATGACAAGCACATGGAGTTTACTCTTGTCAATGTTTTGTCATAAATCATATCGATGCATATAATCTTTAGACTGAGATAGCATGATTATCTTGTATATAGGTAGTTTGAGTTTGATATTGCTTTCATACTTGTACTGTATGGGTATATGGGCATGTGCTGGCTCTTACTAGTTATATATGGAGGTAGGTGTTGATCAAGATGGAATCTGTTCCTCTAAGTAAATAGAGATAAAATCCTATGTTCATTTAATTGTTCTTGATGTTTCAAGTTACTGGCCAGGACAGATAGATTTATTCAGAAAAGAGTTTCTGATGAGAAAATCTTTTTAATCAAGAACTGGAATTAAAAGAGAACATAATATTCATAGCAAATGGAGTTTGACATAAACCATGACTCCAGCTTGAGTTGGGATTTTGTAACAGAGAGATTCTAGTGCATGGTAACATATGATTATAGATTCATTTAAGGTAAACCTTATTACTAATTGGGTGGCCATGGCATGCTATGCTAGGTGTTAACCATGGTCTATGAGGTTCATAAAATGATTTAGAGAAATCATTTATGGTAAGAAAGAGTTCTGATGATATTAAGAGTTGATATCATGTCTCATTGCCAATTAGTGATGAGCCTAGTAAGTCATACACATACACAAGTTATCACCTATTTAAATATGATTTAATTAATTAATTAAAGAGTTTAATTGATTAATTAAATAGGTTTGGTTTGCAATTAGATTGCAAAGTCCCTAGCATGACTTGAAACCAAATTTAGATTATTGGATGTATAATATAAGTTAAATTTATATTTAAAGTGTTTAAATATGAATTTAATTAATGAGAAATTAATTAATAGAGATTAATTAATTAATTTATATTTGATATAAATTAATTAGAAGAAGAAAATAATTATTTTGGGTTAAGAACTCAAAATTAAGACACAGGGGCATTTTGGTCATTTTGCAGTGTGACATGTGGCACCATGAGATGGTGACACATGGCATAACACATAAGCTTGCCAAATGTTTTTTAATCATGTAAGATGATTAAAATCAAGATTACATATAGGTTTGACACTTGGCACAATGTGATTGGGTCACTTAAACCTAGAGCTAATAAAAGGGTGACATGTGGCAAGGGTTTAATGTGTTAACCTAGCTATTTAAGTGTTGTTATGAGAAAATAAAATGCAACCAGCAGCCACACTTCTTTGTCACGCCACTTTGAGGGTTTTCATCTCTTCTTCTTCATCTCTTATCAATTCAAAGAGATTAGTCATCAATCTCTTGAATTAAGAACACTAGAAATTGTTTCTAGTGTCCTGTTTACATCTTTAATCTCTTAAAAGGCAGAACTTGATTTTCTAATTAATAGAAAAAAGCTTAGAAGCTATTCAAGGGCTGCCATAGGTGTTCTTGGTGTGGACAAGCTAGAGGGATAACATCTGGTGTCCTGAAGACGAATCTCAAAGGCGCAGACACGCTGCAGTGCATCAAGAGGTTAGTGTAATCGTTCTTGATTTAATCTAAGGTTCTAAAATTAATCTGATTAATTTTAAAATCTTAAATGGCAAATAAAGATCCAAAAACATATTAAAAGAGTTTTAATATGTTGTTTATCATTGAAATCAAATAGATAAAAATAAATCTTGCATGATGCATGTGACCCTAGGTGAAAATTTTTGAATTCAATGGTATAAACTTGTGTTTTTCACGCTTCCGTTCCTAAAATTGGTATCAGAGCCACTATATTTTCCATTTACATTGTTGATTATATGATTTAATTGTGTGTTTGATCATGAGATCAAAAGTTCATTACTGGTTGCAAAGCAAGTTGGCGGCATACTTGAAAAAACACCATCAATGGTGCGCATGGTTTGGCTTCCATGGGTGGTTTAAGGTTTGGCTTTTAATTCTGCAATTGTTGTATGATCTAAGGCCTATTCTTTGACTAATTAAAGTGTTTAATTAGTAGTTTTTATCACACAATTAAATTATGATTCAAATCAGAATTTTAAAAATTGTTTGAATGTGATTCAAATCTGAATTTTAAAAGTTGTTTGAATGTGATTCATATCTGAATTTTTAAAGTTGTTTGAATCATATTTAAATCTGATTTTTTTAAAATTGATTGAATCAAATTCAGATCTGATTTTTTAAAAAATGTTTGAATGTGATTCAAATCTGAATTTTTGAAGTTGTTTGAATGTGATTCAAATCTGAATTTTTAAATTTGTTTGAATAAGATTCAAATCTGAATTTTTAAATTTATTTGAATCATATTCAAATCTGGATTTTTAAGTTGAATATGAGATATTCAATTTAATTTAAGTATGTATGTTTTATTTAATTGTTAAATAGTGATATGCATGATGGATGATCATGGACTATAAAAGACCAATGTGATTGGATTTATTTCTTTTATGTTTCTTTGGGATTGTAAATTAATTAATTAATTTTAATTTATTTTGGGCATGTATTATTAAGTTTGTAATAATTTTTGGGTTGTAATTTCATTTATTTAAGTTCTTGTAAATTCACCTTGGTATGCCAAGGATTACTATGTAATATTGGATTGCAAGAAGTTCAAGGAGGTCAAGAGCATTGGTGGGACCAGTGGGAGGAATTCAAGATCAAGTGTTGATTATGTACTCCTTCAGCAACTCTTGTAAAATGAATGAATGAAATGCACCTAGGAATGCCCTGATTCAATTCTTGGTGGCTCGAATTGAATCCCTTAGAAAGTCGATGATCATACCATATTTACTTATTATCCATGAATGCATGAGATGTATGGGAATGTATGCAATTATATGATATATGCATGCTAAATGGATAATGTGCAAAGTGAGACCTTAATAGTAAATAGAATGACCATAAAATCTTCCAAACAAATGATTAAGTTGGAAATGCTATAATTAAAGTAATTATAACATAGGCCCTCCATTGGGGCAATTATTTTAAGAAATTTTAAATAGTTGCATAAGATGCAATTTATTTAAGAGATTTTCTTAAGAATAATTGTTAAGCATGAGATGTTGTAAATATGTAAATGGTTTAGTGGCCAATATTGGATGTACATGAGGACATTAAAATTATTTGCATAATTCGCTCAATGGGATCAACTTAACTAATGCAAGATAAGTCAATAATGGATGTACCTGAGATTTTGAGCATTAGGGGCTAGGTAAAGGATTGAACCTCACATGAGATGTGATGGGCAAAGAGTTGCTCACTTATAGTTTATTGTAATTCCAATATTGGATGTACCTGAGGATGATCAATAGAATTATAAGCATTCAATCATCCACTAGAAATCCATCCAACTAGGATTTCCGTTTTCTACTTTGGAAGTGTAGGATTCGCTAAGTTAGTGGGAGGACCAATTTGATTAAAAAACCATAATCATATTTGGTTAATTACATGATACATTTACTAATTAATCTGGTTATTTCTGCAATTAATTTTCTGATAATAATGAGCACAGAACAACCACCACCATCCAATATCCTTGCAAGCATACTTGATCACAATAGGTTGACAGGACCTAATCTGTCTAATTGGCTAAGAAATTTGAAACTTGTCCTGAACCTTGAACATATAGGATATGTTCTAGATTCAAATTTTCCTGGTCCCTTACCTCCAGATGAAGGAACGGAAGCGTGAAAAACACAAGATTATACCATTGAATTCAAAAATTTCACCTAGGGTCACATGCACCATGCAAGATTTATTTTTATCTATTTGATTTCAATGATAAACAACATATTAAAACTCTTTTAATATGTTTTTGGATCTGTATTTGCCATTTAAGATTTTAAAATTAATCAAATTAATTTTAGAACCCTAGATTAAATCAAGAACGATTACACTAACCTTTTGATGCACTGCAGCGTGTCTGCGCCTTTGAGATTCATCTTCAAGACACCAGATGTTGTCCCTCTAGCTTGTCCACACCAAGAACACCTATGGCAGCCCTTAAAGAGCTTCTAAAGCTTTTTCTATTAATTAGAAAATCAAGTTCTGCCTTTTAAGAGATTAAAGATGTAAACAGGACACTAGAAACAATTTCTAGTGTTCTTAATTCAAGAGATTGATGGCTAATCTCTTTGAATTGATGAGAGATGAAGAAGAATAGAGGGAGGGCTGCAAAATGGCGTGACAAAGGAGTGTGGCTGCTGGTTATGTTTTCTTTTCATAACCACACTTAAATAGCTAGGTTAACACATTAAACCCTAGCCACATGTCACCTTTTGATTAGCTCTAGGTTTAAGTGACCCAATCAAATTGTGCCAAGTGTCAAACCTATATTTAATCTTGATTTTAATCATCTTGCATGATTAAAAAAAAACATTTGGCAAGCTTATGTGTTATGCCATGTGTCACCATCACATGATGCCACGTGTCACACTGCAAAATGACCAAAATGCCCCTGTGTCTTAATTTTGAGTTCTTAACCCAAAATAATTATTTTCTTCTTCTAATTAATTTATATCAAATATAAATTAATTAATTAATCTCTATTAATTAATTTCTCATCAATTAAATTCATATTTAAACACTTTAAATATAAATTTAATTTATACTACACATCCAATAATCTAGATTTGGTTTCAAGTCATGCTAGGGACTTTGCAATTTAATTGCAAACCAAACCTATTTAATTAATCAATTAAACTCTTTAATTAATTAATTAAATCATATTTAAATAGGTGATAACTTGTGTATGTGTGTGACTTACTAGGCTCATCACTAATTGGCAATGAGACATGATATCAACTCTTAATATCATCAGAACTCTTTCTTACCATAAATGATTTCTCTAAACCATTTTATGAATCTCATAGACCATGGTTAACACCTAGCATAGCATGCCATGGCCACCCAATTAGTAATAAGGTTTACCTTAAATGAACCTATAATCATATGTTACCATGCACTAGAATCTCTCTTACAAAATCCCAACTCAAGCCGAGTCATGGTTTATGTCAAACTCCATTTGCTATGAATATTATGTTCTCTTTTAATTCCAGTTCTTGATTAAAAAGATTTTCTCATCGAAACTCTTTTACGAATAAATCTATCTGTCTGGCCAGAACTTGAAACATCAAGAACAATTAAATCAACAGAGGATTATATCTCTATTTACTTAGAGGAACAGATTCCATCTTGATCAACACCTACCTCCATATATAACTAGTAGAGCCAACACATGCCCATATACCCATACACAAGTACAAGTATGAAAGCAGATCAAACTCAAACTACCTATATACAAGATAATCGTGCTATCTCAGTCTAAAGATTATATGCATCGATATGATTTATGACAAAACATTGACAAGAGTAAACTCCATGTGCTTGTCATAAGCGCCACCGTTCGGCCTACTTATCATTTATAAGTGCCTATCATGTTTGTTATATGGCATGAGACTCACCATTCCATCTTATTTATATCTCATATAAATAACTTGGGAACAAACATGAATACAATCTTTCTGGATAAGTCATGTCCTCATTATGAAGTATCCTCGATTGTGAACCTATTTATGATACTTCGTGCTAGAAATATTGTCACTCATATTCTTAACAACTTAAGAATAATATTTCTAACAAAATATCAATGGACCTTTTCTATTACACATAAATATATTATGTAAACGGAAAAGTGGAAATGCCTTTTATTAATAAAATTTGTACAAGATACATACTAAATGATATGCTCTAGGGCATACTACTAACACCAGAGGCCACACAAGAGGAACATGAAACTTTGGACAAGTGAAAGGAGCATGATATGAGAGCTAAGTGTTACATGCTTGCTTCCAGGAGTAATGAGTTACAGAAGAAACATGAGAACATGCAGAGTGCGAGTGAGATCCTCCTTCACCTACAAGAGTTGTATGGTGAGCACAGCAGGAATGCTAGGTATGAGATATCTAGACAGCTATTCCGTGTGAGGATGTCTGAGGGACAGAATGTTGGGGATCATATCCACAAGATGATTCGGCTGATTGAGCAGTTGGAACATCTTGACTTCAACATGGATTTCCAACTACAGATGGATTTGATCCTTCAGTCCTTTCCTGAGTCTTTTTGGGAATTTTGTGACAAATTTCCATATGACTAAACAGAATGCACCTTAGGTAGTTTACTCAACATCTTTGGTTATTGCCCAAAAGAATATGCTGGGCAATAAAGGAAAAGAGGTAGCTTTGGTTGCATCTTCTTCTACTGGAAAGTCCAACAAGAAGAAGGGCAATAAGAAAAAGAAACCTCAGATTCCTTCCAAGAAAATAGCTAAACAGAAAGGGAAGACCAAAGTTGACAAAGGCAAAGGAAAGTGTTTCCACTGCCAACAGGACAGTGTTTCCATTGCCAACAGGAAAGTGTTTCCATTGCCAGTAAGAAAGTGTTTCCACTGGCCAGAGTATAGCAATCTAAATGAATGCAATGCCATGGTGAAAACCAACTCAAGTTCAAAATATATTTGGCACTTAAGGTTATGTCATGTTGCAGAAGATAGGATTGCAAAATTGGAGAAAATGGGGATTCTATCCTCATTGGGCTCTGAGCCTACTCCAACTTGTGAATCCTGCCTTCAGGGCAAAATGACTAGATCACCCTTTGTTGGACAAGGGCTAAGAGCTGAAAATATTTTGGAGCTAATACATAGTGATGTATGTGGTCCATTTAAAGAAATGGCTATAGGGGGTTTTCATTATTTTATTACCTTTACTGATGATAAATCAAGGTTTGGGTATTTGTATTTGATGAAATACAAACATGAATCTTTTGAAAAGTTCAAAGAATTTAAATCTGAAGTAGAAAATCAAACAGGAAAGAGTATTAGAGCTCTTCGATCAGATCGTGGAGGTGAATATTTGAGTATTGAATTTGATGAATACTTGAGAGAGCATGGCATTGTTTCTCAGCTGACTTCTCCAGGAACGCCACAGTTGAATGGTGTATCTGAAAGGAGAAATCGTATCCTATTGGATATGGTACGTAGTATGATGAGCTATACTGATATGCCAATCTTCTTTTAGGGATTTGCATTAGAATCAGCTTTGTATATTCTGAGTAGGATTCCATCAAAATCAGTTTCTTCCACACCTTATGAGATATGGCATGGAAGAAAACCAAGTATTAAGCATGTTAAGATTTGGGGTTGTCCAGCTTATATCAAAAAGCTGAACACTGATAAATTGGAGACCGGATCAGAAACGTCGATTTGTTGGATATCCAAAAGATAGTTTTGGATATTATTTTTATTTGCCTACTTCACAAAAGGTTGTGATAAGTAGAGATGCCACATTTCTTGAACAACAGTTTGTTCAAGAAGGAGGCAAAGGAAGGCAAATAGAGTTAGAATTGGAGAATTCTGACCAACCAACAGATCAGATGGATATAGATCCATCTAGTCAACCCGTTGATGAAACATCTACAATGTTCCTCGTAGAACAACTGGTATCTCACCCACCTGAGATATAGTTTCCTTCATGAATAAGAACAAGAGGTGTCTACTCATGAAGAAGTAGATCATGGAGATGATCCACTTACCTATGAAGAAGCTATATCAGATATAGACTCTTCAAAATGGATTGATGCTATGAAATCTGAGATTGATTCCATGTATAAAAATCAAGTTTGGGATCTTGTTGACCCACCTGAAGGTATTATACCTATAGGGAACAAATGGGTTTTCAAGAAGAAAATTGGTTCTGATGGAAAGGTAGAAACCTATAAGGCAAGGCTAGTAGCAAAAGGGTTTTGCCAAAGGCAAGGAATTGACTATGAGAAGACTTTCTCCCTTATTGCCATGCTTAAATCAATTAGGATTCTATTAGCAATAGCTGCATACTATGATTATGAGATTTGGCAGATGGATGTCAAAACAGCTTTTCTCAATGGATACATTGAAGAAAACATTTTCATGGAACAACCTAGGGGTTTAGAATCCCAAGATGGTTCCAAGGTATGCAAGCTAAAGCGATCCATTTATGGGTTGAAACAAGCTTCGAGGAGTTGGAACATCCATTTTGATGAAGCCATTAAATCCTTTGGTTTTATCAAAAATAAGGATGAGCCATGTGTATATAAGAAGGTTAGTGACAGTGCTATCACTTTCCTTGTCTTATATGTGGATGACATCGTTGATGGGTAATGACAGGTATGTTGATGACTATAAAGGTATGGTTGTCAAATACATTCTCCATGAAAGACTTAGGGGAGGCAACCTATATTCTTGGGATTCGCATCTATAGAGATAGAGCGAAAAGAATAATTGGTTTATCCCAAAGTCTATACTTTGAAAAAGGTGTTAAAGAGGTTTAACATGCTTGATTCCAAGAGAGGATTGTTACCAGTGAGACATGGTATCCATCTTTCTAAAGAGATGTCTCCAAAGACACCTGAAGAAAGAGATAAGATGGCCAGGATTCCATATGCTTCAACTATTGGAAGTTTAATGTATGCAATGTTGTGTACTAGGCCGGATATCGCATATGCTGTTAGTTTGACTAGCAGGTATCAATCCAATCCAGGTTTGGAACACTGGATAGTCACAAGAATATCCTTAAGTACTTGAGAAGAACTAAGGATTTATTCTTCATTTATGGAGGTGGAGACTTGCAATTGGATGGTTATACTGATTCTGATTTCCAATCAGATATCGATGATAGAAAGTCTACCTCTGGATATGTGTTCATTTGTAATGGAGGTGCAGTCAGTTGGAAGAGTTCCAAACAGAGCACGACTGCAGATTCCACTACAGAGGCTGAGTATATTCGCATCGAGATCGCAAAGGAAGTTATTTGGATAAAGAAGTTCGTGATGAACTTCTGATAGTTCCTTCCATTGAGTCGCGGTTCCACTACACCGTGACAATAATGGAGCGATCATCTGAGCTAAGGAACTAAGGTCTCACCCAAAATCCAAACACATAGAAAGGCGCTACCACATTATCAGAGAAATAGTTGGGCGAGGCGATGTAGCCATGCAGAAAATAGCATCAGCTGAAAATCCAGCTGATCCATTCACTAAGCCTATGTCATAGACTCAGTTAGACCGACATCTTGAGAAGATAGGTCTAAGATATTGTAATGAATGGCTCTAGTGCTAGTGGAATATTGTTAGTAGTATGCCCTAGAGCATATCATTTAGTATGTATCTTGTACATATTTTTATTAATAAAGGCATTTCCACTTTTCCATTTACATAATATATTTATGTGTAATAGAAAAGGTCCATTGATATTTTGTTAGAAATATTATTCTTAAGTTGTTAAGAATATGAGTGACAATATTTCTAGCACGAAGTATCATAAATAGGTTCACAATCGAGGATACTTCATAATAAGGACATGACTTATCCAGAAAGATTGTATTCATGTTTGTTCTCAAGTTATTTATATGAGATATAAATAAGATGGAATGGTGAGTCTCATGCCATATAACAAACATGATAGGCACTTATAAAAGATAAGTAGGCCGAACCAGTGACACTTATGACAAGCACATGGAGTTTACTCTTGTCAATGTTTTGTCATAAATCATATCAGTGCATATAATCTTTAGACCTGAGATAGCACAGTTATCTTGTATATAGGTAGTTTGAGTTTGATACTGCTTTCATACTTGTACTGTGTATGGGTATATGGGCATGTGTTGGCTCTTACTAGTTATATATGGAGGTAGGTGTTGATCAAGATGGAATCTGTTCCTCTAAGTAAATAGAGATAAAATCCTATGTTCATTTAATTGTTCTTGATGTTTCAAGTTCTGGCCAGACAGATAGATTTATTCGTAAGAGAGTTTCGATGAGAAAATCTTTTTAATCAAGAACTGGAATTAAAAGAGAACATAATATTCATAGCAAATGGAGTTTGACATAAACCATGACTCCAGCTTGAGTTGGGATTTTGTAACAGAGAGATTCTAGTGCATGGTAACATATGATTATAGATTCATTTAAGGTAAACCTTATTACTAATTGGGTGGCCATGGCATGCTATGCTAGGTATTAACCATGATCTATGAGGTTCATAAAATGATTTAGAGAAATCATTTATGGTAAGAAAGAGTTCTGATGATATTAAGAGTTGATATCATGTCTCATTGCCAATTAGTGATGAGCCTAGTAAGTCGCACACATACAAAAGTTATCACCTATTTAAATATGATTTAATTAATTAATTAAAGAGTTTAATTGATTAATTAAATAGGTTTGGTTTGCAATTAGATTGCAAAGTCCCTAGCATGACTTGAAACCAAATCTAGATTATTGGATGTAAAATATAAGTTAAATTTATATTTAAAGTGTTTAAATATGAATTTAATTAATGAGAAATTAATTAATAGAGATTAATTAATTAATTTATATTTGATATAAATTAATTAGAAGAAGAAAATAATTATTTTGGGTTAAGAACTCAAAATTAAGACACGAGGGCATTTTGGTCATTTTGCGGTGACATGTGGCACCATGAGATGGTGACACATGGCATAACACATAAGCTTGCCAAATGTTTTTTAATCATGTAAGATGATTAAAATCAAGATTACATATAGGTTTGACACTTGGCACAATGTGATTGGGTCACTTAAACCTAGAGCTAATAAAAGGGTGACATGTGGCAAGGGTTTAATGTGTAACCTAGCTATTTAAGTGTTGTTATGAGAAAATAAAATACAACCAGCAGCCACACTCCTTTGTCACGCCACTTTGAGGGTTTTCATCTCTTCTTCTTCATCTCTTATCAATTCAAAGAGATTAGCCATCAATCTCTTGAATTAAGAACACTAGAAATTGTTTCTAGTGTCCTGTTTATATCTTTAATCTCTTAAAAGGCAGAACTTGATTTTCTAATTAATAGAAAAAAGCTTAGAAGCTATTCAAGGGCTGCCATAGGTGTTCTTGGTGTGGACAAGCTAGAGGGATAACATCTGGTGTCCTGAAGACGAATCTCAAAGGCGCAGACACGCTGTAGTGCATCAAGAGGTTAGTGTAATCGTTCTTGATTTAATCTAGGGTTCTAAAATTAATCTGATTAATTTTAAAATCTTAAATGGCAAATACAGATCCAAAAACATATTAAAAGAGTTTTAATATGTTGTTTATCATTGAAATCAAATAGATAAAAATAAATCTTGCATGATGCATGTGACCCTAGGTGAAAATTTTTGAATTCAATGGTATAAACTTGTGTTTTTCACGCTTCCGTTCCTTCAGTTAAAAACCTTTTTGAACTGAAGTGATAGAACTAACATATTTGAATAATTTGAAATTTCTGTAAAAATTTTGGCAGAGTGCCATCTGTATTTTGGATAAAACAGTTCTTCAGAAACCTGTAAAAACACTTCGATATATTTCCAAATCTCAACTCCAACATATTCTCAACTCAAATCCACAGTGATTTTTCAAAGTCTGAGATGCAAGAAATATAATACAATTTTTACAAGCCAAAATAACTCATAATTATTTTACAACTTCAAGGTACAATTTGAATTTACAACTGCTCAAAACGAAAAAAACAATATGTACATACAATGGTCATACATTACAGTACAAAATGCAAAATGTTGGTATACTCATTATACCCGATAATCTCTCGCTGGAGGTACTAGCAGCCTAGTCTGCTATCATCTGCTCTGTCTACTGCGACAATAAATAAAGCTATCGCTGAGACAATGTCTCAGTGGTGCACAACATTAACCAAATACAACTTAAATCACAATTCATAAATCATTTAAATGATGGATATGTAAAATCATAGTTAAATTCAAGACAATGAGTGTCAGAAGGAATTTAACACAATATCATAATAAATCTCAGAGATCAAAACATAGTTAACTTCAAAAGACAGTAAATATCAATAAGGATTTAACTCCATTTCACAATCTCATAATACAAATCAATAAATCACACATGACTTAATCATGTTCCAAAGTTCAATTCGTCCCAAAAGCCGATGGCTAATGAGGTATTCAATTCATCCCAAAAGTCGATGACTAATGAGGAATAACATAGCTAGCTAGCAAAAATATGAGTACTCATCCAATTCGTCCTCAACAGGCACACACCTCAACACTTTAGCCAGAGAGGGAATTCAATTCGTCCCACTAGACAAGCTAGCGAGGAATACAATCAATATACATGATAGCTGTGGTTTCAAACCATTTCCAATGCTTTTCAATCAATAAGTATCCATCAATATCATTCAAACAATTTCTCACAGTTTCAAATCGTTTACAATGCTTTTCAAGCAATAAATATCCATTCAAACACATTTCCACAATTTAAAACAATAATGTACAAATAGTCATAATTCATTTCAATTGAAAAATTCAAAAGAAATAGTTGTTGTGCACAATCCTCTCGATAATCGTCTCTTGTCCGACTCAGTGTTTCCTTCCCTTTTCCTGAGTCTTTGGTAACTGAGAAATACAATTTGAAGTGTTTCAGTACTAAATTAAATTGTCTCTAACGATAATGTTCGATAAGTAATTCACTGAAAGTTATTATTTGCTTAATCACCTAATATACCGACCCTCGATGCGTTCTAGGTAAATTAGGTTTTAGTGTCACTAATATGTCACATTCGATAGTCTTTTAGGGTTGGTACATGTTACCAATTTCATTTCCTTGTTTAGTGCATTTTATTGCAAATTGCTGGATTTCGGCATACTAGTTTGACCTAGCCGGACGACCTAGTTCCCTCGATTTTCGAGTTTCGGTCAAAACTACAAACTTGTAGATCTATGTCTTATGGAACGCAGGGCAAAATTTTAGGTCATTCTGAGTTAAGTAGACCAAGTTATGGTCATTTTACTATTGCTGGTCAAATGGCATCAAATTAGGTCATTTTAGGTCAAATTTGGTCAACTTTGGTTCGGCCAGTTTTTGGACCCGAATTTGTGCAAGCTTTTTGACTTGCTTATGGTCATTTCTGGGCTTTGGTGTCTTCATAAGACTTGTAAGTATGGGTCTTAACTATTCGTGGTTAAAATTTCAGGTCAATTGGACCTGTTTTGAGTGAGTTATGGCCTAAATAGTAACTGGTGCCCAAATGGTCAATTTTTAGGTCTCAATTGTACTTAATCCGGATTTGGTCATTTTTCAAGCTACCTTGCAAGCAGAATTTTGGTATGTTTCCTTCATGAAAGTTGGCAAATTTTGTGCCTAGTTTCACCTCCAATTGGTCTCATACCAATTGGAGTTACACATTTAAAGTTATGGCTAAAATGCATGCTGTCCTTAATTACATTGCTTATACATGTATCAATTACACATTTACCTTACTCTAAGTCCACTTCCCTTACCAATTCTGATTTGGTACATTACCAAAACCATTTACTACTTCACCTTAAAGTTACTTTGGGCAGAATACAAACATCCTTAATACACCAAATGAAGTCCTAACTCACAAAGTCCAAATACAACAATAGATACACATAAAACTCCTAATTATTACATACAATTTCCACAATCAATTTACATACATGTTCATCAACCCTCAATATCGAAATTCATCCAACATCTTCATGAATTCAAACATTCATTAAGGAGTCCCAAGGCTGCCGAAATGCTCCACAATGCCAAACTATCCCACAATTACAACTTCAATTTCAAATGCACAATCACCATATACATATGGAAATAACTTACTAGGACATTAAATCACCCTACTCAACATGAATTCCCACCAAATATATGTAAGAATAAATCATCAAATATACAACTCCATGGCTATCCAAAATTGGATATATCAAGAACTCCTCAAAACTTAAAAATTCCTTCACAAAGCACACACTCATAACATGTATACAAAGTTTAACAAAGCAATATTCAAAAATACAAACTTACCTATTGTTAGGACTTGTTAAACCTTCACTAAACTTCTTGATTTTGCTATCAAACTCTTCCTTATGATGTGGAGATAAACTTTGATGAAGAAACCTAGGTGTTTAGAGGTGAAATGAAGGAGTGGATGAAGGTTTAAGCAAAACGGCAATGGAGGTTCTCACTTTATTCATTTCGGCATGGTTGAGGGAAATGGGAGAAGATGAAATTACAGAATGTGTAATGGACTTACACCTGCCCATTTAGCTTTTAATTTATTCCTTAGTGGTCCACTTACACAATTTAAATCATATTATAAGTTTAATGTGCTAATTACAAAATTTTCACTCCACTTTTGGCTATTTGCATTAGGTACCACCAAACTAATTTTTCATTTTATTTTCTAAGTGTAATATTATTTATTTTTAATGGACATTTAGGTCAAAAGACAATTTGGGATGTCAAATGACCACAATGCCCCTGTTCGGGTTGCATTCCCGATTTTTCGGTAACACCGGGTTTTGTCCGTTTTTCGATTTCTCACTTTTCTTTGTACTAATTATTTAATTTTTCTTTGATATTTCTAATGATATTTATACTTCAATAGGTGTCTATTTAAGTCCTAAAAATATTTTCCAGGGTTCCCCGCAGTCCAGGGCTAGTCAACGGTCCACGCCGTGACTTCCCGGTGCGGTCACCCATTGCTAGGGTTCTCGGCTCGCTTAACTTGGTTACATTTCTTTGCTATTATTTTTCCTTTGTTTTTCTTGTATTTTCTTCTATTGTATTTCATTATTTTATGTCTCCTCACTCATAACGAAGTGTAGTTCTAGGCATCCTAGCTGTCCAGATAACACTGGTCACCGGAATAGTAGAACGCACTATCGAACTTAGGGGTGTTACGATTCTCCCCCTTAAATAAATTTCGTCTTGAAATTTTACTCGGTATTAGTCTCTCGAGCATTGTGGGTGCTATCTCCTCATATCCTCTTCACGTTCCCAAGTAGCTTCTGGCACGAATGATGGTTCCACAAAGACTTTAACCAGTGTATCTATTTATTCTCACCGCTTCACCTCATATGCCGTAATTTTTATGGGTTCTTCCTCATATGAGAGGTCCGGATTTACCTCAATCTCTTCAACCGATAGTACATGAGATGGGTCAGATCTGTACCTCCTTAACATGGACACATGGAAGACATTGTGTATCCTTGCTAACTCTGGAGGTAATGCCAACCGATACGCCAAAGGACCCACTCTTTTCAGAACCTCATATGGTCCAATGAAACGAGGGCTCAGTTTCCCCTTTCTACCAAATCTCATAATCCTCTTCCAAGGAGAAACTTTGAGGAATACCTTATCACCCGCTGCATATTCAATATCTCTTCTTTTTAAATCAACATAGGACTTCTGAAGGTCTGATGCAGCCTTGAGTCTATCTCTAATCAATCTGATCTTTTCCTCTGTCTGCTGAACAATTTCTAGCCCAATCATCTTCCTTTCACCTACCTCATCCCAACATAAGGGAGTTCTGCACTTTCTGCCATACAAAGCTTCATATGGAGGCATCCCAATGCTTGATTGGTAGCTATTGTTATATACAAACTCAATCAAAGGCAAGTGTGTATCCCAACTACCTTCAAATTCAATCACACAAGCCAGTAGCATATCCTCCAATATCTGAATAACCCTCTCAGACTGGCCATCTATCTGTGGGTGGAATGTCTTTGAAGTTCAATCTAGGTCCTAGGGCTCTCTAAAGACTACCCCAGAATCTAGAAGTGAACCTAGGATCTCTGTCAGATACAATTGATACTGGCACTCCATGCAATTTTACAATCTCATATATGTACAATCTGGCCAATCTTTCCAGGCTATAGCCCATCCGAACTGGCAAAAAGTGAGCAGACTTGGTCAATCTGTCAACTATAACCCATACCGCATCATGACTACTCTGTGTCCTTGGAAGTCCTGTAACAAAATCCATAGTTATCCGCTCCCATTTCCACTGCATCGACAAAGGATGTAACAAACCACTGGAACTTGATGTTCGCCTTTACTTGCGACAAGTTAGGCATTTGGAAACAAATTCAGCTATATCTCTCTTCATACCCATCCACCAAGAATGCTCTTTCACCCTCTGTAAATTTTAGTTCCACCGAGTGCATAGCAAAAGGAGACTCATGTGCTTCCTTCATAATGATCTGTCTCAATTCAAAGATCATTAGGAACGCACATTCGCTTCGATGTAGCAATAAACCATCATCTCTCACGGAGAATTCGGGTTTCTTGCCTGCCGACTTCTTTCGGTAGCTTCGATATTTTCATCACTCTGAGCGACCATTACGATCGATCAATCAACACCGCCGTACATGCCATGCAACTACATCGTCCCTCATCATCAATCTCTAAACTGGCATGTTATGCTTTCAATTCATATACCATGGACAAAAGAGAAACTCTGAGACTTGCCATAGTCTTGTGACTTAAGGCGTTAGCCACCACATTTGCTTTCCCTGGCTGATAGTCTATTAAGCAATCATAGTCTTTAATGAGTTCTAACCATCTCCTCTGCCTCAAATTCAATTCCTTCTGGGTGCCCAAATACTTCAAGCTCTTGTGATCTGTGTAAATGTAGCATTTCTCCCCATACAAATAGTGTCTCCAGATCTTCAGGGCAAAAACAATAGCTGCTAACTTCGGATCATGTGTTGGGTAGTTCCTCTCATGCGGTTTCAGCTGGCGTGATGCATAAGCAATGACATTCCGATCTTGCATCAGTACACAGCCTAACCCCTTGTGAGAAGCATCACTATAAACTGTGTATTCTTTACCCGAAGTAGGTAAAGTGAGAACTGGAGCTTCAGTTAAACACTTCTTCAACTCATCAAAACTTTGCTGGCATTTATCAGTCCAATGAAATTTTACATCTTTCTGAAGCAGTTTGGTCAGTGGAGAAGATAACATAGAAAACCCTTTCACAAATTGACGGTAATATCCAGCTAAACCCAAAAAACTGTGAACTTCTGTGATGTTCCTGGGCGGCTTCCAATTAAGGATAGCTTCTACCTTGCTGGAATCTACCTTGATCCCTTCAGCTGACACAACATGTCCCAAAAAGGAGATTTCTTTCAGCCAAAATTCACACTTCGATAATTTGGCGTATAGCTGTTTCTCCCTTAAAGTCTGTAGTACAATCCACAGATGTCTATCATGCTCTTCTGTATTCCTCGAATATATCAAAATGTCATCAATAAACACCACCACAAATTGGTCAAGATATGGTCTGAAGATAGTGTTTATCAGATCCATAAAAGCAGCTGGAGCATTTGTTAACCCAAATGGCATTACTAGAAACTCATAGTGGCCATACCGAGTTCTAAAAGCAGTTTTTGGAATACTATGCTCTTGCACCTTCAACTGATAATAATCAGATCGCAAATCAATTTTGGAGAATATGGCTGCACCCTTCAACTGATCAAACAGATCATCAATGCGAGGCAATGGATATCTGTTCTTTATTGTCACCTTATTCAACTGTCGGTAATCTATACATAAGCGGAGAGTACCATCCTTCTTCTTAACAAACAACACTGGTGCTCCCCAAGGTGACACACTGGGGTGGATGAAGCCCTTTTCAAGTAGTTCTTGCAATTGTATCTTCAACTCCTTCAACTCTGCTGGTGCCATTCTGTATGGCGTTATGGAGATTGGATCCACACCAGGCATAACATTAATTTCAAACTGCACTTCTCTTTCCGGAGGTAATCCTGGTAATTCATCAGGAAACACATCTGGAAAGTCATGTACTGTAGGGATGTCTTTCAATGCTGGACTCCCCACTTGGGTGTCTACCACATGTGCCAAGTATGCTTCGCACCCCTTTCTGATCATTTTTCTGGCTAGTGCAGCCGAAATGATGTTTGATGGCAATAGCTGCCTCTTCCCATGTATTACCACATCACTGTACTGAGGGAGACCAAAAGTGACTGTCTTCAGCCTACAGTCAATCATGGCATGATGCTTAGCTAACCAATCCATGCCCAAGATGATATCATAATCTCTGAAGGGCATTTCAATGAAATCAGATAGAAAAGTGTGTCTTTGGATCACCAAAGGACAATCTCTATACATTCTATTAACCCTGACTTCCTGTCCTAATGGACTTGTTACTAGCACCTCAATGTCCATTTGTATACATGGAACAACAATGCAATCAATGATGCTAGCACTCACATAAGAATGGGTAGAACCCGAATCAAATAACACAAACACATCTTGATTAAAAGTTGAGAAGGTACCAGCCACAACGTCAGATGTCTCGGCCTCTTCGCTCTATCTCATTGCATAGACTCGGCCAGAACCTTTGTCTTGCTCAATGTTTCATTGTACCTTGGTGCTGTTTGGGCTACCTCTACCCCGCCTCTACCTCTGCTGGGTGGTTGTGAACTTCTAGTGACGGGGCTCTGGCCCTTAGTGCGAGTAGGAGGTGGTCCAACTCTGCAACTACTGGTGCAGTCCTTGGCAAAGTGTCCTGTGCCTCCACAGTTATAACAGGCTCCGATAGCCTTATAGTATATCCCACTATGATTTCTTCCACAAGTTTCACATTGGCGGGGAGGGTAGGAACCTCTGGTACTCTGCTTGACCGGATAGGGAGGCTTCATCTGAATATCTTCCCTACCGACTTCTTGCCACCTCTGCTATGTCCCCATAGTTCTTCCTCTTTCTAGTAGGACCACTTTGGAACTCGTTTCTACTGATTTTCCTCTTTCTCTGTCTTCTCCGATTTCTTTTCTCGGGAGCGACTTGAGACTCAATTCTTTCTAACTCTAGAGCTTGAGAAATAAGTTCAGAGAAGTTAGTGTGTTTGAAGCCGACTACTTGTAATCGGATACTGGGCTTCAAGCCAGTTTCAAACCTCTTGCATCTCTCCTTGCTGGTAGCAAGTAAACTTACTGCATAATGGCTCTGGCGGGAAAATTCTCTTTCATACTCAGCAACTGATCTGCCCCCCTATTTTAGACTTAGGAATTCTTGTAACTTCTAGTCTACATAAGCATCAGGGACATATTTCTGTCTGAATTCCCTGAGAAAGTCCTTCCATGTTAGCACTGCTGGTTCTACTGCATCAGGGGAATGGTTTTCCACCACCATAAACATCCCCTATAGCAAAGATAACGAGTATTCAAATCCGAGCTCTTCCGCAATGCAATTTCTTGAATACCCTATCCATCCTCTCTAACCATTGTTCACTTCTAGAGGATCTATCGTCCCTTAAACTCGTGAGCCCCATACTTCATCAATTTATCATAACGCCTAGTAGGAGATTGTGGTTGTACCACCGTGTCTATATTGGGACTTGAGTAGGCACATTACTGTGCATTTGTTGGAACATTGCGACCATCTGAGCGAATCGAGCAGAAATGCGATGCTGCGGTGTCTTCTTTGAACCACCGACATTGTGTAGGCACAGGGCATCTCCTTGCACCTCAGCCTCAATAGATTGATCGACTGAACGATCACCCTCTTCCATAGTCAATGCGAGGATTCTAGATCTCCTGAACAAATAACACAAGGAGATTTCCTCCCGTTAGTGCATATTTATAATGTAATGTACTGTATGTATCAAACAATGATATTGAGCAGTTGTACTATGAAGAAAGAATATTCAAATAACAGGTGAAAACAAAATTTAAAAACTTTGCTCTGATACCACTAAAACATGTCACACCCTACCCCTCTGTAAGGCATAACATGATCCCGTAGTATACCTAATGAATTACCAACTCCGTCTACTGATAACCCATTAAATACACTACAAGGGATTTTAAAAACTTTTCTTACTTCTTTTACAGAGGTGAGCACTATTTACAGGTGTTAAAAACCTTTTTGAACTGAAGTGATAGAACTAACATATTTGAATAATTTGAAATTTCTGTAAAAATTTTGGCAGAGTGCCATCTGTATTTTGGATAAAACAATTCTTCAGAAAACCTGTAAAAGCACTTCAATATATTTCCAAATCTCAACTCCAACATATTCTCAACTCAAATCCACAGTGATTTTTCAAAGTCTGAGACGCAAGAAATATAATACAATTTTTACAAGCCAAAATAACTCATAATTATTTTACAACCTCAAGGTACAATTTGAATTTACAACTGCTCAAAACCAAAAAAACAATATGTACATATAGTGTTCATATATTACAGTACAAAATGCAAAATGTTGGTATACTCATTATACCCGGTAATCTCTCGCTGGAGGTACTAGCAGCCTAGTCTGCTCTGTCTGTCGCTACTGCGGCAAAGAATAAAGCTATCACGAGACAATGTCTCAGTGGTGCACAACATTAACCAAATACAACTTAAATCACAATTCATAAATCATTTAAATGATGGATATGTAAAATCATAGTTAAATTCAAGACAATGAGTGTCAGAAGGAATTTAACACAATATCACAATAAATCTCAGAGATCAAAACATAGTTAACTTCAAAAGACAGTAAATGTCAATAAGGATTTAACTCCATTTCACAATCTCCTAATACAAATCAATAAATCACATACAGCTTAATCATGTTCCAAAGTTCAATTCGTCCCAAAAGCCGATGGCTAATGAGGTATTCAATTCGTCCCAAAAGTCGATGACTAATGAGGACTACCATAGCTAGCTAGCAAAATATGAGTACTCATCCAATTCATCCTCAACAGGCACACACTTCAACACTTCAGCCAGAGAGGGAATTCAATTCGTCCCACTAGACAAGCTAGCGAGGAATACAATCAATATACATGATAGCTGTGGTTTCAAACCATTTCCAATGCTTTTCAATCAATAAGTATCCATCAATATCATTCAAACAATTTCTCACAGTTTCAAATCGTTTACAATGCTTTTCAAGCAATAAATATCCATTCAAACACATTTCCACAATTTAAAACAATAATGTACAAATAGTCATAATTCATTTCAATTGAAAAATTCAAAAGAAATAGTTGTTGTGCACAAACCTCTGATAACTGTCTCTTGGTCTGGACTCAGTGTTTCCTTCCCTTTTCCTGAGTCTTTGGTAACTGAGAAATACAATTTGAAGTGTTTCAGTACTAAATTAAATTGTCTCTAACGATAATGTTCGATAAGTAATTCACTGAAAGTTATTATTTGCTTAATCACCTAATATACCGACCCTCGATGCGTTCTAGGTAAATTAGGTTTTAGTGTCAATAATATGTCACATTCGATAGTCTTTTAGGGTTGGTACATGTTACCAATTTCATTTCCTTGTTTAGTGCATTTTATTGCAAATTGCTGGATTTCGGCATACTAGTTTGACCTAGCCGGACGACCTAGTTTCCTCGATTTTCGAGTTTTAGTCAAAACTACAAACTTATAGATCTATGTCTTATGGAACGCGAGGCAAAATTTTAGGTCATTCTGAGTTAAGTAGACCAAGTTATGGTCATTTTACTATTGCTGGTCAAATGGCATCAAATTAGGTCATTTTAGGTCAAATTTGGTCAACTTTGGTTCGGCCAGTTTTTGGACCCGAACTTGTGCAAGCTGTTTGACTTGCTTATGGTCATTTCTGGGCTTTGGTGTCCTTATAAGACTTGTAGGTATGGGTCTTAACTATTCATGGTTAAAATTTCAGGTCAATTGGACCTGTTTTGAGTGAGTTATGGCCTAAACACTAACTGCTGCCCAATTGGTCAATTTTCAGGTCTCAATTGTACTTAATCCTGATTTGGTCATTTTTCAAGCTACTTTGCAAGTAGAATTTTGGTATGTTTCCTTCATGAAAGTTGGCACATTTTGTGCCTAGTTTCACCTTCAATTGGTCTCATACAAATTGGAGTTACACATTAAAGTTATGGCTAAAATGCATGCTGTCCTTAATTACATTGCTTATACATGTATCAATTACACATTTACCTTACTCTAAGTCCACTTCCCTTACCAATTCTGATTTGGTACATTACCAAAACCATTTACTACTTCACCTTAAAGTTACTTTGGGCAGAATACAAACATCCTTAATATACCAAATGAAGTCCTAACTCACAAAGTCCAAATACAACAATAGATACACATAAAACTCCTAATTATTACATACAATTTCCACAACCAATTTACATACATGTTCATCAACCCTCAATATCAAAATTCATCCAACATCTTCATGAATTCAAACATTCATTAAGGAGTCCCAAGGCTGCCGAAATGCTCCACAATGCCATAGTTTCCCACAATTCGTCAACTTCCATTTCAAGTGCACAATCACTATATACTTGTGGAATTAACTTACTAGGACATTAAATCACCCTACTCAACATGAATTCCCACCAAATATATGTAAAAATAAATCATCAAATATACAACTCCATAGCTGTCCAAAATTGGATATATCAAGAACTCCTCAAAACTTAAAAATTCCTTCACAAAGCACACACCCATAACATGTATACAAAGTTTAACAAAGCAATATTCAAAAATACAAACTTACCTATTGTTAGGACTTGTTAAACCTTCACTAAACTTCTTGATTTTGCTATCAAACTCTTCCTTATGATGTGGAGATAAACTTTGATGAAGAAACCTAGGTGTTTAGAGGTGAAATGAAGGAGTGGATGAAGGTTTAAGCAAAACGGCAATGGAGGTTCTCACTTTCTTCATTTCGGCATGGTTGAGGGAAATGGGAGAAGATGAAATTGCAGAAATGGACTTACACCTGCCCATTTAGCTTTTAATTTATTCCTTAGTAGTCCACTTACACAATTTAAATCATATTATAAGTTTAATGTGCTAATTACAAAATTTTCACTCCACTTTTGGCTATTTGCATTAGGTACCACCAAACTAATTTTTCATTTTATTTTCTAAGTGTAATATTATTTATTTTTAATGGACATTTAGGTCAAAAGACAATTTGGGATGTCAAATGACCACAATGCCCCTGTTCGGGTTGCATTCCCGATTTTTCGGTAACAAGGTTTTGTCCGCTTTTCGATTTCTCACTTTTCTTTGTACTAATTATTTAATTTTTCTTTGATATTTCTAATGATATTTATACTTCAATAGGTGTCTATTTAAGTCCTAAAAATATTTTCCAGGGTTCCCCATAGTCCAGGGCTAGTCAACGGTCCACGCCGTGACTTCTCGGTGCGGTCACCCATCGCTAGGGTTCTCGGCTCGCTTAACTTGGTTACATTTCTTTACTATTATTTTTCCTTTGTTTTTCTTGTATTTTATTCTATTGTATTTCATTATTTTATGTCTCCGTACTCATAACGAAGTGTAGTTCTAGGCATCCTAGCTGTCCGGATAACATTGGTCACCGGAACAGTAGAACGCACTATCGAACTTAGGGGTGTTACAGATTTGAGATGGGTTTGAAGCCCAGCATAAGGATGCAAGTTGTGGGATTTTGACACAGCAACTTCTCAGAGCTTATGTCTCAAGCACTTGAACTGGAGAGAATTGAATCAGAAGCAACCCCAGTGAAAGAAAAATTAGAATAAGCTGAGAAATCGAGAAAAGACAAGGGGAAAAATCGGTTGAACAGAGTTCTGGTGCTACCTCTGGAAAGAGAAAGAAGTTTAGTGGACCCAGCAGGGGTCGAGGTGGAAGATTTGGTAGAGGCAGATTTTCCGGACAGAGACCCCCTAGGTTTGGTCAGCAGTTAAGCAGGGGTTCGCATTCTGCCCGCCCTTGTGAGACTTGTGGCAAGATTTTATGGGGGGGGAGTGCTATTGGGCCACTGGAGCCTGCTTTAACTGTGGAGGCAAGGGTCATTTAGCAAGAGACTGCACTAGTGCTCCGTATTCGAGATTTGGTCCAGCTCCTACTACTGCTGAGGATCTATTGAGTCCCGCTCCTGCAGGTTCCCAGTCAAGCGGAGGAAGAGGCAGAGGTAGAGGCACTGCTTCAGGCAGTCAGGGCATAGTTGGTCAGTCAGGACAAGGAAGTACTTCAACCAGAATCTACACAATGAGACAACGAGAAGAGGCTAAGACTTCTGATGTGGTAGCTGGTACATTCTCTATCTTTGATCAAGAAGTATTTGTATTGTTTGATCCGGGTTCAACCCATTCATATGTTAGTGCTAGCATAGTCAGTTCACTTGCTGTTCCATGTGTGCAAATGGGTTTTGAAGTGCTAGTAACTAGTCCATTACGACAAGAGGTTTGGGTCAACAGAATTTATAGAGACTGTCCTTTGATGATCCAAGGACATGTTTTCCTATCAGACTTGATTGAAATGCCCTTCAGAGAGTATGATATCATCTTAGACATGGATTGGTTAGCCAGGCATCACGCCATGATTGATCAGAGATCAAGACACCACTTTGGTATCCCTTTGTACTGTGATGATGTAATACACGGGGAGACGCATTTACTGCCATCAAACATCATTTCATTTGCACTAGCGGTAAGAATGATCAGAAAGGGGTGTGACGCATACTTGGCACATGTGATAGACACCCAAGTGGGGAGTCCAGCACTAAGGGACATCCATACTGTATGTGATTTTCTGGATGTATTTCTTGATGAATTACCAGGATTACCTCCAGAAAGAGAGGTGCAGTTTGAGATTAATGTTATGCCTGGTGTGGACCCAATCTCCATAACGCTATATAAAATGGCACCTGCTGAATTGAAAGAGTTGAAAGTGCAGTTGTAAGAATTACTTGACAAGGGCTTTATCCGCCCTAGTGTGTCACCTTGGGGAGCGCCAGTGTTGTTTGTTAAGAAGAAGGATGGCACTCTCCGCTTGTGTATTGATTATCGACAGTTGAATAAGGTGACAATAAAGAATAGATATCCATTGCCCCGCATTGATGACTTGTTTGATCAGTTGAGGGGTGCAGCTGTGTTCTCCAAAATTGACCTGAGATCAGGTTATTATCAGCTGAAAGTACAAGAGCAAAGTATTCCTAAAACTGCCTTCAGAACCCGCTATGGCCATTATGAATTCCTAGTCATGCCATTCGGGTTAACTAATACTCCGGCTGCTTTTATGGATCTGATGAACACTATCTTCAGACCATACCTCGACCAGTTTGTTGTGGTATTCATAGATGATATATTGGTCTATTCGAGGAATGCAGAAGAGCATGATAGACATCTGCGGATTGTACTGCAGACTTTGAAAGAGAAACAGCTATATGCCAAATTGTCGAAGTGTGAATTTTGGCTGAAAGAAATATCTTTCTTGGGGCATGTAGTATCAGAAGAGGGCATTAAGGTAGATCCAAGTAAGATTGAAGCTGTCCTTAATTAGAGGCCACCCAGAAATGTCACAGAGCTTCGCAGTTTTCTGGGTTTAGCTGGATACTACAGTAGATTTGTGAAGGGATTCTCCATGTTGGCATCTCCATTGACCAAGCTGCTTAGAAAAGATGTGAAATTTCAGTGGACCGATAAATGCCAACAGAGTTTTGATGAATTGAAGAAATGTTTGACTAAAGCTCCAGTCCTGACTTTACCTACACCGGGTAAAGAATACACCTTTCTAGTGATGCTTCTCACAATGGGTTAGGCTGTGTATTGATGCAAGATCGAAATGTCATTGCCTATGCATCATGCCAACTAAAACTGAATGAGAGGAATTATCCGACACATGACTTGGAGCTTGCAGCTATAGCGTTTGCTCTTAAGATCTGGAGACACTATTTGTATGGGGAAAAGTGTTACATCTACACAGATCATAAGAGTTTGAAGTATCTGGATACTCAGAAGGAGTTGAATTTGAGACAGAGGAGATGGTTAGAGTTGATAAAAGACTATGATTGTCTGATAGACTATCAGCCAGGGAAAGCTAATGTTGTGGCTGACGCCTTAAGTCGCAAGACTATGGCAAGTCTACGGGTTACTCCTTTATCTTTGGTACATGAGTTGAGATCATTACATGCCAGCTTAGAGATTAATGATGATGGGCAGATAGCAGCTGCATGGCATGTACGGCGGTGTTAATTGATCGATTAGAATGGTCGCCGAATGATCGGAAGTATCGGTCGATGGAAGAAGTCTGAAAGGGCAAGAAACCAGAATTCTCTACACCAGGGCAGAATGTGTGTTCCTAATAATGTTAATTTGAGGAAGATCATTTTGAAGGAAGCACATGAGTCTCCTTTTGCCATGCACCCTGGTGGCACAAAAATGTACAGGGGGCTAAAGGAGCATTACTGGTGGATGGGTATGAAAAGAGATGTGGCAGAGTTTATTTCTAAATGCCTAACTTGTCAGCAAGTAAAGGCAGAGCATCAAGTACTCGCTGGGTTGTTACATCCACTACCAGTACCAGAATGGAAATGGGAAAGAATAATGATGGATTTTATAATGGGACTTCTGAGGACACAGAAGAGTCATGATGCAGTTTGGGTCATTGTTGACAGACTAACCAAGTCTGCTCATTTTCTGCCAGTTCGGATGGACTACAGTTTAGAAAGATTGGCCAAGTTGTACATTGATGAGATTGTGAGACTACATGGAGTGCAGATTCATTGTATCGCAGAGATCCTATGTTCACTTCTAGATTCTAGGGTAGTCTTCAGAGAGCCCTAGGAACTAGATTGAACTTCAGTATGGCATTCCACCCACAGACAGATGGCCAGTCTGAAAGGGTAATTCAGATCTTGGAGGACATGTTACGGGCTTGTGTGATTGAGTTTGAGGGCAGTTGGGATACACACTTGCCTTTGATTGAGTTTGCTTACAACAACAGCTACCAATCAAGCATTGGAATGCCTCCATATGAAGCTTTGTATGGCAGAAAATGTAAAACCCCATTGTGCTGGGATGACGTGGGTGAAAGAAAGATGATTGGACCCGAAATTGTTCAGCAAACCGAGGAGAAGATCAGGGTGATAAGAGATCGACTTAAGACTGCATCGGACCGTCAGAAGTCCTACATTAGTTTGAAAAGAAGGGATATTGAGTATGCAGTGGGTGAGAAAGTATTCCTCAAAGTTTCTCCTTGGAAGAGAATTATGAGATTCGGCAGAAAGGGGAAACTGAGTCCTCGTTTTATTGGGCCATATGAGGTTCTGGAAAGAGTGGGTCCTTTGGCATATCGGTTGGCATTACCTCCAGAGTTGGAAAAGATACATAATGTTTTCCATGTGTCTATGTTGAGGAGGTATCGATCAGACCCATCTAATGTACTACCAGTAGAGGAAATTGAAGTGAATCCAGACCTCACATATGAAGAAGAACCCATAGAGATTCTAGCTTATGAGGTGAAGCAGCTACGGAATAAGCAAATACCATTGGTAAAAGTGCTGTGGAACCATCATTTGGGCCAGGAGGCTAATTGGGAATGAGAAGAGGACATGGGGAGACAACACCCACAACTATTCAGAGATTAGTACCAGATAAAATTTCAAGACGAAATTTATTTTAAGGGGGGGAGAATTGTAACACCCCTGTTTGCATAGCCTGGTAGATTTTACTGTTCCGGTGATCGGTGTCAGTCCGGACAATTAAGGGGATTAGAACCACACTTAAGATAACTAGATAAGCCATAAACACAAATAATTAGTAATGTTCAATTAGTTAAGTATAAACAAGAAAAACATAACATAAGAAGTTAAACGAGCCGAGAGTCACAGCGATGGGTGACCTTCTCGGGAACGACTGCGAAGTCATTTTAAACTCAAATTTCGAACCGTAAAAGGTGACGCTGCTGTCCTTAGGACCCTTATGAACACAGTGGAAAAAAGAAAATCATGAAAAAGAACTGTTAAGCCAGTCAAATAATTAGGTTAGGGAGCCAAAAGAAATATGGAATTAATTGCAAACCGGGATGAACCGGCGAGGGGTAATTTGGTCAATTGACCCCGAGAGCTGACTCCTGACCTAACTGTTAAATAAAATCAGAGAAAAGAAAACTTCAGGATCGAGAATTAAATTAAAAAACTAATAGAAAAAAAAAGAAGAGAAAATGAAAAAGGTGTAGGGAGATGACATCATGCATGACATCATGCATGATGCCATAAAGAATATAATTAATAAATTTACTTAAATTGATTTTTGGTCTTCTTAAGACATAAAAGAAAAGAAAAGAAAAAAATAAAACACAAAAGTCTTCTTCAAAAACGTCACTCTCCCTCTCCCACACCAAAACCTCCATTAAAGCTCAATTTTGAGCTTGCATATTATAAGATTTCACCATAGAAAAGTAAGCCACCATAGTTAAAGCTTGTCTAGGCAACTTGAGAAGAAGATTGGTCATCAAAGAAAGAAGAAAAGAAGAAAGAAAATTGGAGAAAAGGGGAGTTAGAAGTTGCTACACAAAGGTTAGTGATTTAAGTTGCAAATGAGTTTATTACTTATGTTTATAACTTAGTTAACTTAGAAATATGCTTAAAATGAAATAAAAATATGTGTGAGGGACTAAACTGAATTTTGGCCAGCAGGTGATGGGAGTATAATTGCATGGTTTGATGGATTTAATTAGGTATACAAACCTTAATTAGTTGAATGACTATGTTTAGAGGTATGGAATCAAGTAAATGCATGAGGTTAGTGAATTAGACCAAAAATGTGAAAAACTTGTAAATGGTGTCTTTGACCTAATGTGAAGTGAAAAATGGTCATTTGTGACCAAATGAGGTGTGTTAGAAATGTTGGAATTAAAAGCCAATTCGGATTGGATAAGGTCATGTGCTGGCAGCATGACCAAAACCTCCTTTGAGGGACCAAAAATGAAATTTTACAAGTCCAATGGATATGGGACCAATTGGGGATGAAAATAGGCACTAAATGACACAATTTTCATTTAGGAAGCCTGCCCAAAAAGTGACTAAAACCTAGTGAACAAAGTGACCGAAGTTGAGAAATCGCAGGCTGCCACTGCACAAACTGACCAAATGAACAGTGTTTGTTCATTTGGTCATAACTCGAGCTAGGCAGGTCAAAATGACCTGAAATTTTACCAGTGGTTAGATGAAATATAGACCTAAAACTTTCATGAAGAACACCAACCCAAATTATGCCATTAACCTAATCAAATTACTGAGCAAAGTTGGTGACCTGAATCTGCAGACTGCAGATTTGCCATTTGAACAGTAAAGTTTCAATGGCTATAACTCTCTCTAGAAAACTCTGATTTAGGCGATTCTTGAATCGATAGAAACCTAAGGCATATTAGAACATTTCATATGAAGAAAGTTAGACCAAATTATAGACCTAACTTGATCAAATTACTGAATGAAGTTGGATCAACAAATCTACAGAACCAAATTCTGTAGCATGAACAGTAAACGTAATTTGCTTATAACTTGAGCTACAAAACTCCAATTGGGGTGATTCAAAAAGGAGAATAAACTTAAGACAATAAGGAAAATTTTATATGAAGAAAGTTTTGCCAAATTCCAACAGTAAACAGACCAATGAAACAGTACAATTAAGGACACCAAAACTGAAAATTTGGCAATTTTGCCTAAAAGACCTAAGTTTTGAGAAAATGACCAAAACCAATAAGTTTGGTGACCAAAATGTGGTATGTGGGTAAAGTTGGAATTCCCATACCTATTAAGCCTTAGAAAGTCAATAATTTGATTTGAATAGTGCAGTGAATAGTAACCCAAAACACAAAATTTCAAGAACGTCGAATTTAGCACATTAGAGCTTGGTAAAAGTGAAGTTAAATTTATTTTTGGATTTATGCTAAGTTATGGTATTGAAACACTGTGAAATTATGTGTTTCAGTGGAAAAGAATACCGGGATAGAACCCGAGGAGTCGAGTTAAGGCCAATAGGCTACTCGTTTGAGGTTTATGCACAACATCACTATAATTTAAAATTCATTGATAAAGTGAATGAAATATGCATTTTACTTTTGCTTTGAATTGTTGAAAGTTTATTGTGACCTTATTTATGATGTTTTGATTTAAATTGTGAAAGTTATTGTGTATATTTGAAATGACAATGTTTAGCAAATTGTTAAGATAAGTTTTGAAACCACAGTGTCATGACCATATATTTGAATACCTCACTAGCACGACTAGTGGGGGTAATTCGTTTCGAATTTTGATTCCTTCTTTAGAGAAGTGTTGAGGTGTGCTAGTAGAAGAGGATGTGAATGGATATCCATATATTTGAGCTAGCTAGCCTTGTGATGTGATTTCTCTTTAGCCTCTGGCTATTGAGATTCTATTTGTTTCGAATGGCATGATCTAACTGTGGGTTTTATGAAATGTATTTTGATACTTCGAAATGAACTTGGTTTGCATTAAAATCTCATAATTCATGTTTTGCATTTAATGCTCATGTTTAGTCAAATTTTTGAATAAATGTGATTTATATTTTGCATAAAGATTATTTTAGTATGTTGTGCACCACTGAGTCTTAGTACTCAGCGATAGCTTTTATTGCTGTCGCAGATACAGAGACTAGAGGAGCAGCAGACTGAGCTGCTGAGGTGTGAGGAGCTATCAGCTTAAAGTCATCGGGTATAATTTATACCCTAATTATAAATATTTCTTTTGATGTATGTATTGCATATAAAAGTATGGACATGTAAATGGGTCTTGAGCAGCTTGTACAAAGTTTGTATGAAGTTTGTAATAAAAAAATTTAGTTTGAATTTCCTTTGATGTAAATTTTGTAATGAGGTATATATATAAATTGTTTTGTCTCTAATAAAATATGAGTGGAACTATTTTATTTAATTTGAATGAAATGTATTGTTAGTATTTTGAGGATTATTGAATTTTGAACTTGAGAAATTGATTGAAATGATTGTGGAGTTATTGAAATGGATTGAGTTTGATTGTGAAATTGAAGTAGTTGTTGAGGAAAATTTTTAGAAGTGCTTTTTACAGGTATTTGAAGAACTGGTTGTTCAAAATACAGACAGAACTCTATCAAAATTTTTATAAAATTTACAGAAAAATAAAATGGGCCAAAATTTCCAACTAGCTTCCAACTTAATTATATGTTTTAAATACTTATTAGTAAATGCTCACTACTTGTTTAAAGTAAGAAAATTATTTTAAAATCCCTTATAGGGTACTTAATGAGTTATCGGTAGGTGAAGTTCGGTAATTCATTAGGTATTCTACGGGATCATGTTATGCCTTACAGAGGGGTAAGGTGTGACAACTAAAGATTTATTTCCATTTCAAACACAAACAATTAATCTTTCAACAATTTAAATCAAAAGCATAATAAACTTTTCAATTCAATTGTGTCACAATTTCATATCTCAATTCATTCAAAACAATGTGCAGAAGAAAATTTACAAAAATTATATGTTGTGCACAAACCTTATACGAGTCACCTCTTGGCCTTGACTCAATCTCTCGGGTTCTTTTCCGGTATTCTTTTCAACTGAAACACACAGTTTCATAGTGTTTCAGTATCATAACTTATCAAAAATCCAACAATAAATTCAAATTTACTTTTATCTAGCTTTAATATGCTAAAATTGATATTTTTTAAAATTTGTGTTTCGGGGTTACTATTCACTACACTATTCAAGTCAATTTGTTGACTTTCTAATACTTAATAGGTATGGGAATTCTAATTTCACCAACATACCACATTTTGGTTACCTAACTTGTTAGTTTTGGTTGTTTTCTCAAATTTTAAGTCCTTTAGGCAAAATTACAAATTTTCAGTTTTGGTATCCTATGTTGCACTGTTCCATTGGTCATGTTGCTGTTAGAATTTGGCTAAGTTTTCTTCATAGAAATTGTTCCTTAATGTCTTAACTTTATTCTCCTTTTTGAATCACTCCATTTGGAGTTTTGTATCTCAAGTTATAGCTATTTGAATCATGGCTGCCAGATTGGACTTACCCATATTTCTGGGCAATTTCTGGGTTCTAGCAGTTTTTGGTCACCAAATTTGGATGGCTAAATGACTTGGTTAAGGGAATAATTTGGATTTGTGTTCTTCATGCAAGTTTTAGGTCTATATCTCAGCTTTCTACTGGTAAAATTTCAGGTTGTCTAGACCTTCCTAGCGTAAGCTATGATCACACTGTTCATTTGGTCATTTTTGTAAAGGTCAGATTGTCTAAGTCTGGATTTGGTCAATTTGTTCACTAGGTTTTGGTCACTTTTTGGGCATGATTCCTAAATGAATGTCATTTTGTGTCTAGTTTCATTCCCAATTGGCCTCACACCAATTGGGCTTGTAAATTTTCATTTTTGGTCCCTGAAAGGGACCTTGGTCATGCTGCCTGCAGAATGGCCATAACCAATCTGAATTCAAACTTAATTCCAACACTTACTACACACCACAATTGGTCATACATGATCATTTTTCAACTTAAGCAAGGTCAAACACATCATTTGGCTACTTCTCACATTTTTCCTCCCAAAACCCTAGGTGCCAAAACCCTAATTCATAAAATTTAAACCTAATGCATTTTAAACATCTATCCCTTGTCTAGACACATAATTCAACCTAAATAACCATTCCAATGCATCAAATTCATTCATTACCATAGCAAACCCTAGCTGACCGAAATCCATGATTAGTCCTCCACACTTGTTTTTATTTCATTTTGATCATATTTCTAAGTTTTTCATGCTATAATCACCATTAATTCAACTATAAAGTTAAGTTTAATTTACTAACCTTAGTGCAGAAAATTTTTCCTCTTCAAACCTCTTCTTTTCTTCTTTCTTTCTTCTTGGACCTTGTTTTCTAGTTTCCCAAACACTTTTTAACCTTAGCAAGATTATTTTCTATGGTGGGATCTTGAAGTTTTCAAGCTCAAGAATGATCTTCAATGGTGGTTTTGTGGAGAGGGAGAGATGAGAGATGGGAGACGGCAACTTGTGGAAGATAACACTTTTTGTCTTCTTTTTTTTTTCTTTTCTTTTATGAATTAATCCTTATTGAAGACCATAATTTAATTTAATTAAATTTATTAATTATAATAGTTATTATATCATGCATGAGGTCATGCATGATGTCATTCACCTTTCACCTTTTTCTTTCTTCTTTTTTTTTTATTTATTTTTCCAATAGTTCTTTAATTTAATTCCCGATTTTGAAATTTTATTTTCTCCAATTTTATTTGACAGTTAGGTCAGGAGTCAGCTCCAGGGGTCGATTGACCAAATTGCCCCTCGCCGGTTCGATCCGATTTGTAAATAATTCAATATTTATTCAGGATCCTTGACCTAATTATTTGACCTACTTAACAATTCTTTTTTGTGATTTTCTCTTTTCCACTATGTTTGCAATAGTCTTAAGTACCGCGGCGTCACATTTTATGGTTCGAAATTCGAGTTTAAATCAACCTCGCAGTCCTTCTCGAGAAGGTTACCCATCGTTGTGACTCTCGGCTCATTTAAGTTCTTGTGTTCTGCTTTTCTTATTTATACTTAACTAATTGATAATTACTAATTTTTTGTGTTTAGGGCTTATCTAGTTGTCTTAGATGTGGTTCTAATCTCCTTAATTATCTGGACCGACACCGGTCATTGTAACAGTGAAATGTACCAGGCTATACAAATAGTGGTGTTACAATTCTCCTCCCTTTAAAATAAATTTTGTCTCGAAATTTTACCTGGTATCAGTCTCTAAACAGCTGTGGGTGCTGTCTCCTCGTCCTCCTCTCGTTCCCAAGTAGCTTCCTGGCCTGAATGATGGTTCCACAGCACTTTTACCAATGGTATCTGCTTGTTCCGTAGCTGCTTTACCTCATAAGCTAGAATCTCTATGGGTTCTTCTTCATATGTGAGGTCTGGATTTACTTCAATTTCTTCTACTGGTAGTACGTGAGATGGGTCTGATCAATACTCCTCAACATAAACACATGGAAGACATTATGTATCTTCTCTAACTCTGGAGGTAGTGCCAAACGATATGCCAAAGGACCCACCCTTTCCAGAACCTCATAAGGCCCAATGAAACAAGGACTTAGTGTCCCCTTTCTGCCGAATCTCATAATCTTCTTCCAAGGAGAAACCTTGAGGAATACTTTATCACCCACTGTATACTCAATATCTCTTCTCTTCAAATCAATATAGGACTTTTGACGGTCTGATGCAGCCATGAGTCGGTTTCTAATTAATCTGATTTTCTCTTTAGTTTGCTAAAAAATTTCTGGCCCAATCATCTTCCTTTCACCTACTTCATCACTACACAGGGGAGTTCTGCATTTTCTGCCATAGAAAGCTTCATATGGAGGCATTCCAATGCTTGATTGGTAGCTGTTGTTGTAAGCAAACTCAGTCAAAGACAACTATATGTCCCAACTGCCCTCAAATTCAATCACACAAGCCCGTAGCATGTCCTCCAAGATCTGAATTACCCTCTCAGACTGGCCATCTGTCTATGGGTGGAATGTCGTACTGAAGTTCAATCTAGTTCCTAGGGCTCTTTGAAGAATACCCCAGAATCTAGAAGTGAACCTAGGATCTCTGTCTGATACGATGGATACTGGCACTCCATGTAGTCTCACAATTTCATCAATGTACAACTTGGCCAATCTTTCTAAACTGTAGTCCATCCGAACTGGCAAAAAATGAGCAGACTTGGTCAGTCTGTCAACAATGACCCATACTGCATCATGACTCTTCTGTGTCCTCAGAAGTCCCATCACAAAATCCATGGTTATTCTCTCCCATTTCCATTCCGGTACTGTTAGTGGATGTACCAACCCAGCGGGTACTTGATGATCTGCCTTCACTTGCTGACAAGTTAGGCATTTGGAAATAAATTATGCCACATCTCTTTTCATACCCATCCACCAGTAATGCTCCTTTAGCCCTCTATACATTTTTGTGCCACTAGGGTGCATGGCAAAAGGAGACTCATGTGCTTCCTTCAAAATGATCTGCCTCAATCAATCTCATTAGGAACACACATTCTGCCCTAGTGTAGCAGTAGACTGTCATCTCTTATTGAGAATTCTGGCTTTTTGCCCTGCTGAACTTCTTCCAACAGCTTCTGATACTTCTGATCATTCTGAGCAGCCATTCTGATATGATCAATCAATACTGGCTGTACATGCCATGCAACTGCTGTCTGCCCCTCATCATTTGTAACGATCAGGCTCCAACCACTAGAGGAATTTTCCACTTTGGCCGTAAGCCACACGGTTTTGTCCCATAGGTGAAATGGAGAACTTCCCAGGAGGTCACCCATTCTAGAATTTCTCTCAAGCGAGCACGCTTAACCCTGGAGTTCTTCCAACTCTCCAGGCCATTCCACCAAAAGGCGCCTCTAGTGATTAGTTCTCCCATCTTATTTATCATTACTTTTTGAACCAAATACCATCTCCGTGCTTTGTCGATGTTGGATTTGCTTAAGGGACCTTTCTCTCCCCTTTTCGGGACTTAGCGTTCTCGCTGAGGTTTGCCCCACCATCACCCAAGAGGACACGCAAGTGGCTCTGATACCAATTGTAATGATTGGGCTCCAACCACTAGAGGAATTGTTGGCTTTGGCCGTAAGCCTCACGGTTTTGTCCCATAGGTGAATGGAGAACTTCCCAGGAGGTTACCCATCCTAGGATTTCTCTCAAGCGAGCACGCTTAACCCTGGAGTTCTTCCAACTCTCCAGGCCATTCCACCAAAAGGCACCTCTAGTGATTAGTTCCCCCATCTTATATATCATTACTTTTTGAACCCAAGACCATCTTCGTGTTTTGCCAATGTGGGATTTGCCTAAGGGATCTACTGTTCTGGTGACTGGTGTTGGTTCGGATAGCTAGAACGTCTAGAAAAATATTTAGACTAAAGTGAGTGAGCCAGGACTAGCAAAAAAATGTGGCTATTGTAACAAGTGGCATAAAGGTGAATGTAGGGGATTGACTGGAGCCTGTTATAAATGTGGGGTCATAGACCATCGTCTGAAAGATTTTCCTAAGAGAAATTTACCACGGACCCAGATAGAGGTCATGGAAGGACCAAGTACAATAGTAACACCACTTCCAAATGTCACCCAAGTTGGAGAGGAGCAAGAAGCCCCAAATGTGAATTTGAGGTAAAGTATCCTTCTTTTATGATATGTCTAAGTGTATAATGATAAATTCGAAAGGACTAAATAATACCACATATATATAAAAGAAGTAGACAGAGGGAGTAATAGAAAGGTAAAGGAATTATCTTAGATACCTACACCTGGCAAATTTCGAGGACGAAATTTTTGTTAGAGGGGAAGAGTTGTAACACCCTCACTGTAGCAATTCTGTACATTCTATTATTCCGGTCACCGGTGTTAGTCCGGACAACTAGAACATCTGGAAAAATATTTAAACTAAAGTGAGGAGCCATAATTAACTCAAATAATAATAAGAAAAATTTAGAAAAAAATTTAGAAATAAAATACAACCAAGTTAAATAAGCCGGTGCCCTAGCGATGGGTAACCTAGTGGGAAGTTGCGGTTTTCGTGGCTAGAAGCCCTAAACCAGAGAGAAAATTCGTGTAATAATTTTTAAGACTCTAGAGAAGAGTCATTAAGGTTTCTTTGGCATTAGAATGCCAAGAAAAGACGTAGAAAATTTTTTAGATCGGTACAGACAATGTTAGTCTGTTAAGCCAAACAGAGGGCATTTTGGTCATTTCGTCTTCAGAGATGATTTTTGGCCGACTTGTCCAGTTAAGTAAATAATTATTATGATCTAAAATATGAATAATTATTACTAAAAATTAAATTGAAAATGAGTAGAAAAGAAAAGCGAAGAAAAATAAAAGAAATTAGGAATTATGACATCATATGATGTCATTAAACACTCTCCACCCAATCACAACTTGACAAGCCTCTTAAAAGGGATAAAAACTAAATAAAAATGAGACAAAATGAAAAACAATTCTGCACTCATCTTCCCCATTCAGCTGGCACACTTTTCTCTCAACCTCCATGAGTGTTGTTTCATCTCTTTCTTCCATTTCCCATGAATTCTCACTACTATATCCTTAGCATCTTTCATTAAAACTTGTCTACATCTCTTGAAAAAGTGTTTGGCTGCCAAGAAAAGCCAAGAAAGTGAAGGAAAATTTAAGATTGGACGAAGGAAAATTCTGCTCACACAAGGGTTAGTGTAACACCCCTCACCCGACTACAGTATAGCCGAGCAAAGTGTGCTACATTCGGTGCCGGAGCACCCTAACTTATCTTACTTTATTTCTTTAAAAATTTTGTTCTCCTTATATTTTAATGTCAATTATTTTTAGATGGAGAAACCAGCAGAGTTTCCTCTATTTTATTATCAGTTGGCATACTTCATTATTCACCTGCTTGAAATTTTCAATAATATTTTATAATAAAAATCTCATTAATTATTCTTATAACCATCTCATAATTCACATCTCATTCATATATCTCAATTTCATATTCATTTCTATGCATTTCCATTTATGCACAATTTATATATATAAATTCTCAAGTTTCATTAATTTACATGATTTACAAACTGATTACATAAATTCATAATTTATATGATCTACAAATTAATTATAGTTCCATAATCTATATTTCAGCATACAATTCATAGTTTACATTATAAATAATAACTACTTATAATGTACAAAATACATAATATGATCTATATGGGCCCTATCTACATGCATTGCTGAGGAGGTGACAACCTTGAGCACTCTGCAGATCAGAACTCCAAAATCTCTGTTTAGTATTTGCTGAGCTTTAACTTCAGTACCTGCGCGAGGAAACAAATCCATCGCGCTAAGCATTGCTGCTTAGTGTTGTAATAATATAACAAGAAATAATGTATACAAATAAAAATAATTGGAGCATATTTTCTATACTCAAGAATTTTACTGGGTTCATATGAAATTTGCCATACAGTATATTTTTTGTCATTTATGTTGCTCTCTAGAATCTCTTTTGTCATAAGTTTACAATAATCATTTATATAATGTATAAATAAATCTAAATATTTAGTTTATGTTTATTTTATTATGGAGGATGCATTTCTAATAATTACTTACGTTATGCCTATTTTTCTAGTATTTCATTTACTCTCTTAATATTTTCTATGTGTTGTGGATCATTTCGTAATAATTAAATTCTTAATACCAGTTTAATACCTTTCGGATTTTTCTCACTGATTTATTTAGTTTCTAATATTTTTAACTTATTTTAATAAATTTTTTCTTCTCTGCCCAAGTAACCTATGACAGGCTGACTAAACTCGATAATGGGTCGTTGGCACTGGACACCGCGATGCCTTGGGCCGTCATACCATAGGACGCAGAACGTCAACCACGTATGCAGTCAGTATGGCTAAAAAGCCATAATAACACATAATTGGGCATTAAGCCATGAGTGCAGGCATAAAGCCATGAATGCGGGCATAAAGCCATGAATATGGGCATAAAGCCTTTCGCAGTACTGCTAAAACAATACTCTATTGGCATGCCAAACTATCCAATCTGACACACATGTCTAGGCAATACAAGGGCACATAATATCATTAAATATTAATACATTGTGTTTTATGACTTCATTATTTCATGATAAATTTTAATTATAATTTATATATTCATTTGATCATTAATATGATCACAATTCTAAATAATGGTTCACATGTACCATTGTATTCAAAACATTTTTCCTTTCCCTCTTGATGGAAACTTAAATCTCAAATGGCACTTTTATCTCATTTATACATTCAACAATCCATTCATGTACAGAACATTTCATACTTCAAGTTTGTAACACCCTCCCTGTATAAACTCCGTACATTCTCTGCTCAGTGACTGTATCCATCTGACTAGAACGTCGAAAAATATTTAAACTAAAGTGAGGGACCATAATTAACTCAAATATTAATAAGAAAAATTTAGTAAAAATTTTAGAAATAAAATACAACTAAGTCAAATGAGCCGGTGCCCAAGCGATGGGTAACCCAAAGGGAAGTTGCGGTCCTCCCAACTAGGAGCCCTAGACCCTGGGAAAAATTCATAAAATAATTTTTGGAACTCGAGAGAAGGGTCATTGAGGTTCCTATGGCATTAGAATGCCAAGAAAATATTTAGAAAAATTTTTCAATTGGTACAGACAATTTTGACCCGTTAAGCCAAACGGAGGGCATTTTTGTCATTTCGCCTTCAGACGCGATTTTTGGCCGACTTGTCTAGTTAAGTAAATAATTATTATGATCTAAAATATGAATAAATATTGCTAAAAATTTAATTAAAAATGAGTAGAAAAGAAAAGAAAGAAAAAGGAGCTAAATTGGGAATTATGATGTCATGCTTAGGTAATTAAAAAGGGATGGCCAATCAAATTAAAGGAAGACATTATAATACATCAATTGGGCAGAAAAAGAGACAATTCTAGAAAAATTCTGTAGCTATTCATCTTCCCAAAGGAGACGTCCCACACTCCTACTTTCCCTCTTCCATTTTCATGCTTGCAAAGCTTGAATTCCTTAGCCTTTTCTCAATAAAACCTTAAGTCCTTTCACTAAAATTGGTAACCCAACCTTGCTAAAGTGTTTGGCAGCCTAGAAAAGGAAAGAAAGTGAAGTTTAAGCTTGGGAAATTCTGCCCTACAAGAGGTTAGTGCCTATTTATACATAAATCTCTCTTATTCCATGTTAAAGACTTAAAATGAGTAAGGATTTGTGAATTAAATGAATAGAATTTATATGTATGTACACCATGAATTTCGGTAGCCCTAAGAAGGGATAAGATTGATTGTTTTGATGGACTTAGAGTGGACTAGAGATCATGATTAAAGAATATATATATGTGGATAATGAATTAGTGAGTTAATTAAGGTATCTTGTGTAAATTCATAATGGGAATTAGGGTTTTGGGAGTGAAACTTGGACTTTGCTTATGAAATGATGAGTTAACATTCTAATGGTCAATTAGTGACAATTTGAGGTAAGTTGACCATAAATTGAAGTGAATTAGGGTATTACAAACTGAATTGGTATGCTGCCTAGTGAGGGCAGCAGGTGAGGCTGTGAGTCCAGCCTGTTTGGACTGCCATAACTCTGGCTGTGTAGGTTCAATTGGTGTTTGGCCAATTGGACATGAAACTAGACACATAATGGCACAATTTTGGTGAAGAAACCATGCCCAAGAGACCAAAGCAAGTGGACTAAAAACTGGCCCCAATCCGGATGTCCTGCAACCAGATTCTGCAGAATGACCAAATGAACAGTAATTGTTCATTTGGCCATAACTCATTGTAGAATGGCCCAATTGACCTGAAATTTTTACAGAAACAAGTTAAGATATAGAAAAACAACTTTCATGAAGAAACCTACCCCAAATTATGACCAGAACCTATCCAACAAGGCAGTTGCAGTCACATCAAGCACTGTAGATATGGTCAGTTCTGCAATTTTTCAATCCGGCCAGCTGTGATTTTTGGACCATAACTGGAGCTACAAAACTCCAAATGGAGTGATTCAAAAAAAGAAATTCAACTAGACAAAACAAGGAACAACTTTCATGTTTATCATTTTCTCAAATTCTCACTGCAACAGCAGCTAATGGAACATTAAACTTTAGGTATGAAAACTAAAAAATTCTGCTCCCTTAGTTTAAGCTTAGAAATGGTATTGGTGATTAATGCCAACAAGTTTTGAATGCAAAATGTGGTATGTTGGGAGTGTCAAAACCAATGTACCTATTTTCTATGCAAAAGTCAACATTTTTGTTGACTAATGAAGTGAATAGTAACATCAAAACTTGAAATTCAAAAATTGAAGAATTCTAAAGTATCAAATGCCCTAGTATACCTAACAAGATTGGTTTGGATAGTTTGGCATGCCAATAGGGTTCGATTAGCGATCGCACATGGCATTATGCCATTCTGTGATTTTATGGCTTTTAGCCATTTTGACATTGTGTTGAGATTTGGCCTCGTGCCTATTATTTACACTTGTTAGTCGCTACATCTTGGAGATACATATTTGACCGATGGTGTGATGGCCCGAGGTACTTGATACCCAGTGCCAGTTTAACCGTTTATCCAGTCTAGTCGTTCAGTATAGGTTACTTGGGCAACCAAAAGAATGAAAGTGGATAAAGTTAACGAAATAAATAATTATAACAAGTACAAAACAAGTAAAACATCGATACATTCAATGCATATTTATTTCTGTTATTTCTTTCTATTTTATTATTTGCACCACTAAGCATTATTGCTTAGCGCGTTGCTTTTGCCACGCGTAGGTTCTGGAGATACTGACCGAGAGACCAGTAGACCGCAGACTGGGTGAGACCTCCTGCAGCTCTGCATAGTATCCGTGTCACCTCACCATCCACAGTGTATTGGTAGGACACTAGGTTTCATTTTGGTATTTTGTAACTAACTTTTATTTTCTCATATGTAATTGAACTTATGTAATGTATTTTGATGTTCATGTAAATAATGAGAATTGTGTTTGTGAATGGAAAAGTGAATATCTATCTGTGACTTGTACATGATTATCACATGAGATGAATGATTGAGAAATGAAATTGAAAAATATTGAGATTTTGATATTGGAGTTTGAGATGATTGAATATGATTATAGGAAGTGTTTTTCACAGGTTCCGAAGAACTGTTTTCTCCATTTTTAGCCAGTACTCTGCCGGATTTTCTATAAAATTTTCGGAACCTCAAATAAATTAAAATTTCAACAAATGACTTAAATAGATTATATTTCACAAGTTATATTCAAAATTATGATGAAAATTAATTAAGATAAAATAGAGTGTTCTGGTACACCGTGTGACATAGCTTACTCGGATATACTGTAGACGGGTAAGGGGTGTCACATTTAGTGGTATCAGAGCACGGTTTAGGCGTTTCTGGGCCTAGATTGAGTCCATACCATGCATTGCATTTGTAAGGGTCAAGGTGACACTAATGTAGATCTGTTTGTCTTTGTTATTTTGAATAGGATATGGACCCTACATCACAGAGAGTAGTTGAGGAGGAAGTGGAGAGTTATGCTCCACCTGCAGCAGCTGAGATTGGGGTTATGGGAGAACCTGCTCTGCCAGCTCAAGCAGAGCCTGCTGAACCTCCACAGGCCGTGTTTCAACAAATGGCCGAATTCTTCAAACAAATGGCTGGAGTAATGCCACCACCACCACCACCTCCATAACCAAAATCACACCTGGAAAAATTGAGAAAGTTTGGAGCAGTGGACTTCTTTGGCAAGAGAGAAGATGATTCTGTTGCAGCCGAAAATTGGTTGAACAGAACAGGCAGAGTTTTAAAATAACTCCACTGCACTCCAGAGCAAAACTTAGAAGCTGCCATATCTCTGTTGCAAGATGATGCATATGAATGGTGGGATACTGTGTCCAGTGAAGTACAGCCAGAAATAGTAACTTGGGACTTCTTCCTCTCCGAATTCAAGAAGAAATATGTGGGTAGTGTATACCTGGAAGAGAGAAGAAGAGAGTTCATTAATCTGAGGCAAAGACAGCCGTCAGTGGCAGAGTATGAGAAGGAATTCGTCAGATTGAGCCATTATGGAAGAGAGATAGTCCCTAACGAAGCTGAAAGGTGTAAGAGATTTGAAGAGGGACTAAATGACAACATAAAGATCATGATCACTGCCTTGGGAATTACCGACTTCACTAAGTTAGTGGAAGCTACAATAAAGGTTGAAAAAGTAAGAATCAGTGAGCAGACTAGAAGGGAAAGACAGCAGAAGAGAGGCCCGGGTCAATCTAGTTCATCCCCTGCATTTGGGAAGAAGTTCAAGGGTCCGCCTGCACAGAGTTCAGGTCAACCACAAGGTCGTGGTCACCTGTGGGGCCCAGGCCACGGTTACCCTAGGAGAGAGTCACCACACCATCGGTGGCGCCTCCCGAGGATGGGGTTGAGGACCAGCCCAGATCTTCTCGCATGTCCACATTGTTTGAAATGGCATAAGGGAGTGTTGGAGAGTGGGTGCTTGCTTAAGGTGTGGGTCAACAGAGCATCGGTTGAAGAAGCCCACGCAGAACCACTACACCGTTGCTCCAACACAAGCGCATGCACCGCTCCCGCACCACAAAGCGGTAGGGAAATCTGCAAATCTGAGGCGGCGGATCATCTCGAGGCACGCATCCGAGCCAGAGAGGCACGATAACGGACCACCTGCGAGCTTATGCCATGAGAGCTCGGGAGGAGTAAGATGCCCTGCACGTCATCGGGGCACGTTCTCCTCTACAATACATCTGCATGCATTGGTGGATCCAGATCCACTCATTCATACATCTGCATCAACCTACCCGTAGAAAGGGGATACTAGTAGGGAGAGTGACCAAGACATTCGGTCACTAATCCATTGGGCCACAGCAGTCTGGTGAACAAAGTGTACAAGGGTTGCCGTTAAAGATTCAGGGGTATGAATTCTTGGCACCTAATTGAGTTGCCTTTCCATGAGTTTGACGTGATTTTGGGAATGGGTGGTTGTCACGTCATCGTGCAATAGTTGATTGCAAATTGAAGAGAATTTCTTTGAAAACTTCGAGGGTAATGAGATCACGGTTGTGGGGAAAGGATAGATTTCTTGTCCAATGTCATCTCGTACGATTGCAAGAAGAATGATGAGAAAAGGTGTGAAGCCTACCTAGCACATATGGTGGATACTAGCGGCTAAGCCAAACTTGAGTGATATACCCACAGAAGAGACTTCCTGCAGGTATTTCTGAAGAATTGCAGGCTTGCCACCATAAAGGGAAGTCGAATTTGCTATTGAGACAACTGGCACAAAGACCCATTTCCATTGCTCCTTATAGGATGGCACCCAGAATTGAGGAGTTGAAAACTTCGGTTGCAAGAGTTGCTTGATAAGGGGTTCATACGCCAAGGTGTCACCATGGGGAGCTTGGTCTTGTTTGTGAAAAAGAAGGAAGGGACTTTGAGGCTATGCATCGACATCGCGATTGAATAAAGTGAGTTGTGAAGAACAAATATCCGTTGCCTAGAATTGATGATCTGTTTGATCGATTAAAGGGAGCAGGAGTATTTTCTAAGATTGATCTCATTATGGTATCATCGGTTGAGGTGAAGGATGCGAGATGTGCCAAAGCGCATTCAGAACCCGATATGGGCATTATGAGTTTCTGGTGATGCCCTTTGGCCTAATAAATGCACCAGCAGCATTTATGGACCTTATGAACCGTATCTTCCATCCATACTTAGATCCGTTCGTAGTGGTCTTTATTGATGATATTTTGGTGTATTCCAAGACCATGGAAGAACATGATGATCGTTTGAGGATTGTTATGCAAACCCTGAGAGAAAAGAATCTGTATGCTAAGTTGTCAAAGTGTGACTTTTGGTTGAATGAGATTGCATTCCTTTGACACATAGTGTCACTGATGGGATTAGGTGGATCCCAAGAAAATAGAAGCGATGATGGAATGTAAGCCTCCCAGAAATACAACTTATGTCAGAAGCTTATTGTGGCTAGCTGGGTATTACAGGAGATTTGTGAAGGTATTTTACTTAATATTTGCTACAATGACCAAGTTGTTACACAAGAATGTCAGATTTGGAATAACAAGTGTCAGACCAGTTTTGAGATGTTGAAGGCTATGTTGACAGAGGCACCAGTGTTAACACAGCCAATGTCAGGAAAGGACTTTGTGGTCTACAGTGATGCCTCTCATAATAGGTTAGGGTGTGTATTGATGCAAGAGGGAAAGGTGGTCGCTTATGCTTCCAGACAGCTAAGGCCACATGAGCAAATTACCCTACCCATGATCTAGAGCTTGCGGCAATTATCTTTGCATCGAAGATATGGAGGCATCACTTGTATGGTGAAAAGTGCTACATTTACACAGACCACAAAAGTCTGAAATATTTGCCAACTCAGAAGGAGCTCAACCTTAGACAGAGACGATGGATTGAGTTCCTGAAGGACTATGATTGTGTAATTGACTACCATCCTGGGAAGGCAAATGTAGTTGCTAATGCTTTGATCAGAAAATCCATGACAGCTTTGAGATCATTGAATGCCCGTCTATCTTTGGTTCGAGATGGAGCTATTTTTGCTGAGTTGCAAGTGAGGCCAAACCTGTTACAACATATTTTAGATGGGAAGAAGGTATATGAGAAGCTAATGGCTATTATGAGAAAAATCTCAGAGGGAAAAGCAACTGACTATGAGGTGAAAGCAGATGGGTGTCTCAGACTACAAAGGAAGAGTATGTGTACGGATATAATGGGGAATTGAAAGCCAGTATTCTGAAAGAGGCACATACCAGTGTTTATGCTATGCACCCAGGAAGTACAAAAATGTATCATGATCTGAAGCTTCAGTATTGGTGGCCTGGTATGAAGAAGGACATAGCTGACTATGTGACTAAATGCTTGACATGTCAACAAGTCAAGGCAGAACATCAAGTTCCATCAGGTTTGCTACAGCCTATATGCATACCTGAATGGAAATGGGATCGGGTCACCATGGATTTTGTAAGTGGTCTACCTCTCACCCAGAAGAAACAGGATGCAATATGGGGGATAGAAGATAGATTAACGAAGTCAGCACACTTTCTCGCGATTAGGGTGACTACTCACTGGAGAAGTTAGCAGAATTGTATATCAGTGAGATAGTTAGACTGCATGGAATTCCACTTTCCATCATATCTGATCGAGACCCAAGGTTTACATCGAGATTTTGGAAGAAGTTGCATGAGTCCTTGGGTACACAACTCCACTTCAGCACAGCTTTTCATCCTCAGACGGATGGGCAATCAGAAAGAGTAATCCAGGTAAACAATTGAAACCAATGAAATTGATACATATATTGAATTAAAATGATAATAATAACATGAAATATATGTCAGGTCCTTGAGGATATGCTGAGGAGTTGTGTCATTGAATTTGAGGGAAGTTCGGATAGATACCTTCAACTGGTAGAATTTGCATATAACAATAACTACCAAGCTAGTATCCAAATGGCCCCATATGAAGTACTGTATGGGAGAAAATGTAGAACTCGCAGTGTCTTTGACTGAATTGGGCGAAGACAAATCGGTAGGGCTGCACTGTGAAACAGTCGAGGAGAAAGTAAAACTAATCAAGGCTAATCTGAAGGTTGCCTCAGATAGACAGAAATCTTATGCCGACCTGAAGAGAAAAGAAATAGAATATGCAGTTGGCGACAAAGTGTTCCTCAAGGTGTCACCGTGGAAAAAGGTATTGAGGTTTGGAAGAAAAGGTAAGTTGAGCCCTAGGTTTATTGGCCCATATGAAGTCATTGAACGTGTGGGACCAGTAACCTATAGGCTAGCTTTACCACCAGAGCTGGACAAGATCCACAATGTGATCCACGTGTCCATGCTCAGAAGATACCACTCAGATCCTTCACATGTCATCTACAGAGAAGAAATTGAAATACAACCGGATTTGACATATGAAGAAGAACCTCTACGGATCCTAGCTCGGGAAGTAAAAGAATTGAGGAACAAGCAGATTCCACTGGTGAAAGTGCTTTGGAGGCACCACAACACCGAGGAGGCAACTTGGGAAAGTGAAGAGACGATGAGGCAACAGTTCCTCAATCAGCTTGTTTGCATCAGGTAAATTTCGAGGACAAAATTTAAATTAGAGGGGAAGAGTTGTAACACCCTCCCTGTATCAACTCCGTACATTCTACTATTCCGGTGACCGGTGTCGGTCCGGACAGCTAGAACGTCCGGAAAAATATTTAAACTAAAGTGAGGGACCATAATTAACTCAAATATTAATAAGAAAAATTTAGTAAAAATTTTAGAAATAAAATACAACTAAGTCAAATGAGCCGGTGCCCAAGCGATGGGTAACCCAGAGGGAAGTTGCGGTTCTCGCAACTAGGAGCCCTAGACCCAGGGAAAAATTCATAAAATAATTTTTGGGACTCCAGAGAAGGGTCATTGAGGTTCCTATGGCATTAGAATGCCAAGAAAATATTTAGAAAAATTTTTCAATCGGTACAAACAATTTTGACCCGTTAAGCCAAACGGAGGGCATTTTGGTCATTTCGCCTTCAGAGGCGACTTTTGGCCGACTTTTTCAGTTAAGTAAATAATTATTATGATCTAAAATATGAATAAATATTGCTAAAAATTTAATTAAAAATGAGTAGAAAAGAAAAGAAAGAAAAAGGAGCTAAATTGGGAATTATGATGTCATGCTTAGGTAATTAAAAAGGGATGGCCAATCAAATTAAAGGAAGACATTATAATACATCAATTGGGCAGAAAAAGAGACAATTCTAGAAAAATTCTATAGCTATTCATCTTCCTAAAGGAGACGTCCCACACTCCTCCTTTCCCTCCTCCATTTTCATGCTTGCAAAGCTTGAATTCCTTAGCCTTTTCTCAATAAAACCTTAAGTCCCTTCACTAAAATTGGTCACCCAACCTTGCTAAAGTGTTTGGCAACCTAGAAAAGGAAAGAAAGTGAAGTTTAAGCTTGGGAAATTTTGCCCTACAAGAGGTTAGTGCCTATTTATACATAAATCTCTCTTATTCCATGTTAAAGACTTAAAATGAGTAAGGATTTGTGAATTAAATGAATAGAATTTATATGTATGTACACCATGAATTTCGGCAGCCCTAAGGAAGGGATAAGATTGATTGTTTTGATGGACTTAGAGTGGACTAGAGATCATGATTAAAGAATATATATATGTGGATAATGAATTAGTGAGTTAATTAAGGTATCTTGTGTAAATTCATAATGGGAATTAGGGTTTTGGGAGTGAAACTTGGACTTTGCTTATGAAATGGTGAGTGAACATTCTAATGGTCAATTAGTGACCATTTGAGGTAAGTTGACCATAAATTGAAGTGAATTAGGGTATTACAAACTGAATTGGTATGCTGCCTAGTGAGGGGCGCAGTGAGGCCGTGAGTCCAGCCTGTTTGGACTGTCATAACTCTGGCTGTGTAGGTTCAATTGGTGTTTAGCCAATTGGATATGAAACTAGACACATAATGGCACAATTTTGGTGAAGAAACCATGCCCAAAAGACCAAAGCAAGTAGACCCAAAACTGGCCCCAATCCGGATGTCCTGCAACCAGATTCTGCAGAATGACCAAATGAACAGTAATTGTTCATTTGGCCATAACTCATTGTAGAATGGCCCAATTGACCTGAAATTTTTACAGCAACAAGTTAAGATATATAAAAACAACTTTCATGAAGAAACCTACCCCAAATTATGACCAGAACCTATCCAACAAGGCAGTTGCGATCCATCACTTTGACCGTAGATATGGTCGATCTGCAATTTTCAATCCGCCATGTGGTTTTGGACCATAATCGAGCTACAAAACTCAAATGGATACAAAACTCCAAATGGAGTGATTCAAAAATAAATTTAACTAGAAAAATAAGGAACAACTTTCATGTTTATGATTTTCTCAAATTCTCATGCTTGATAACTAATGGAATAAGAAAGTTTAGGTATGAAAAGCGAAAAATTCTACTCCTTAGTTTAAGCTTAGAAATGGTGTTGGTGATTAATGCCAACAAGTTTTGAATGCAAAATGTGGTATGTTGGGAGTGTCAAAACCAATGTACCTATTTTCTATGCAAAAGTCAACATTTTTGTTGACTGATGAAGTGAATAGTAACATCAAAACTTGAAATTCAAAAATTGAAGAATTCTAAAGTATCAAATGCCCTAGTATACCTAACAAGATTGGTTTGGATAGTTTGGCATGCCAATAGGGTTGATTAGCGATCGCACATGGCATTATGCCATTCTGTGATTTTATGGCTTTTAGCCATTTTAACATTGTGTTGAGACTTGGCCTCGTGCCTAATATTATTTACTTGTTAGTCATTGCTCATTGCACGGAGATACATATGTGACCGATGGTGTGACGGCCCGAGGTACTTGATACCCAGTGCCAGTTTACCCGTTTATCTAGTCCAGTCGTTCAGTATAGGTTACTTGGACAACCAAAAGAATGAAAGTGGATAAAGTTAACGAAATAAATAATTATAACAAGTACAAAACAAGTAAAACATCTATACATTCAATGCATATTTATTTCTATTATTTCTTTCTATTTTATTATTTGCACCACTAAGCATTATTGCTTAGCACGTTGCTTTTGCCACGCGTAGGTTCTGGAGATACTGACCGAGAGCCCAGTAGACCGCAGACTGGGTGAGACTTCCTGAAGCTCTGCATAGTGTCCGTGTCACCTCACCTTCCACAGTGCATTGGTAGGACACTAGGTTTCATTTTGGTATTTTGTAACTAACTTTTATTTTCTCATATGTAATTGAACTTATGTAATGTATTTTGATGTTCATGTAAATAATGAGAATTGTGTTTGTGAATGGAAAAGTGAATATCTATCTGTGACTTGTACATGATTATCATATGAGATGAATATTGAGAAATGAAATTGAAAAATATTGAGATTTTGATATTGGAGTTTGAGATGATTGAATATGATTATAGGAAGTGTTTTTCACAGGTTCCGAAGAACTGTTTTCTCCATTTTTAGCCGGTACTCTGCCGGATTTTCTATAAAATTTTCGGAACCTCAAATAAATTAAAGTTTCAACAAATGACTTAAATAGATTATATTTCACAAGTTATATTCAAAATTATGATGAAAATTAGTTAAGATAAAATAGAGTGTTCTGGTACACCGTGTGACATAGCTTACTCGGATATACTGTAGACGGGTAAGGGGTGTCACAAAGTTGTTGTAACACCCCTCACCCGACTACAGTGTAGCCGAGCAAAGTGTGCTACATTCGGTGCCGGAGCACCCTATCTTATCTTACTTTATTCCTTTCATAATTTGATCTTATTATATTTTAATATTAATTATTTTTTTAACGGAGAAACCAATGAGTTTCCCCTATTTTATTACCAGTTGACGTATTTTACTATTTACCTATTTGAAAGTTTCAATAATATTTTACAATTAAAATCTCATCCATGCTAATCATAATTATCTCATCAATCATTCTCATAATTTTCTCATATTTCAAATCTGTCTTCGAATCCATACAATCTCATTCATGCTCAAATCACATAAGTAAAATTTTCAAATTTCTTTAATTTACATAATTTCATAACTTACATGATATATAAATTAATTACATATGAAAAAGCTAATTTATTAAATTACATTACATTTCTATTAATTACCTGCTCATAATCTACATTATAATACAATATCTAGCATTTTATACTAAATACAAAATATGATCTATATGGGCCCTATCTACATGCATTGCTGAGGAGGTGACAACCTTGAATACTCCAGCCATTTCTGCAGATCTGGACTCCAAAAATCTTAGTCAAAATACTGCGAGGAAACAAATCCATCGCGCTAAGCATTGCTGCTTAGTGGTGCAATAATAGAACAAGAAAATAAAATATACAAATAAAGAAAGAACAAAGCATAATTTGAATATTTAAGAATCAATTTAATTTAATACAATGTGTCTAATATTAATTATCTTTTGTTCTCATTTGTTTCGCTTTGGAAGCGTTTAATTCGAAAATTCACGGTGATAATGTACAACATACGAATAAATAAAAATACTCGGTTTATATTTATATGGCAATAGAAGGTACATTTAAAATATTTAGTTAAGTTATACCTATTTTTGCAACTCTTTATCATTTTACTTAACAATTTTATGTGGTTTGGATCATTTCATAATTGTAACTAATTCTTTTGAAGTCTTATTAACTCATTTATTTGATTTCTAACATTTTTAATTACTAATAGTCTTAATTTGTTTCAATAAATTACACTGCCCAAGTAACCTATGACAGGCAGACTAAATTGGATAACAGGTCGTTGTACAGGACACCGGTGCCTCGGGCTCATACCATGGGACGGTAACGCCAACCACGTGATATCGGTATGGCTAAAAAGCCATGATAACACATAATTGGGCATAAAAGCCATGAATGTTGGCATAAAGCCATGAATACGGCATAAAGCCATGAATACAGGCATAAAGCCTTTCGCGATCGCTAAAACAATACCCTATTTGCATGCCAATCTATCCAATCTGACACACGTATCTAGGCAATACAAGGGCACATAATATCATTAAATATTAATATATTGTGTTTTATGAATTCATTATTTCATGATAAATTTCAATTATAATTCATACATTCATTTGATCATTTATATGATCACAATTCACATCAATTATCCTTTTATACCATTGTACTCAAATTACTTCTCCTTTCTATAATAATGAGAACTAATGTCTTATTCATACATTAATATAGTTCATTTATTCATTCATTATGTTATTCATATTGATTACAATTCTAAACAATGGTTCACATGTACCATTGTATTCAAAACATTTTTCCTTTCTCATTTATACATTCAAGAATCTACTTATGTAATTACAATTTTTATATTTCAAGTTGAGTTACTAATATTTTATGAATTCCATTTGTGATGGGCATATAAGCCCTAACTAATTATTCACATCAATTTGGTGACTTATTTTTCATGTTTCAAGTAATCCATAAACATTTCATGGATTTCAAATTTATGGCCTTAATTCCTTTTTAACAATTTTGACTAGGATGCATAGTCTACATTTGTCATACAATTCTAAGCATTTAAGCTTAGAATTGGTTCTAGGTCTTCATATTAGTTCGCTAATTATTTTGATTACTATTCACCTTACTAGTCAACCAAAATGTTGACTTTTTAATACATAATAAATTTTTTGAACCTAAGTTCTCCAAGATACCACATTTTGAGTTTTACATTTGCTAGTATTAATTGCCAATTGCAATTTAAAGTTCCCTAGATGCATTTCTAATTTCAAATTTTGAATTTTAAGTTTTGGTGTCACTATTCACCTCATTGGTCAACAAATATTTTGAATTTTGGATAGAAAATAAGTACATTGGTTTTAGCACCCCCAATGTACCACATTTTACATTTAAAACTTGTTGGAATTAACCACCAAATCCATTTTCAAACCTAAAACCAAAAGAGCAGAATTTTTAGTTTTTGTGACCCAAGTTTACTGTTCCATTGGTTCCTATTGCAGTTGGAATTTGAGGAAATGGTAAACATGAAAGTTGTTTTTTATTTTGTCTCGTTGAATTTCCTTTTTTGAATCACTCCATTTTGAGTTTTGTAGCTCCAGATATGGTCCAAAAACCACAGCTGGCCGGATTTCAATTCTGCAGAATTTACCAAATCTACAGTACCATGAACAGTGACTGCCACTGCCTTTTTGGATAGGTTCTGCTCATAATTTGGGGTAGGTTTCTTCATGAACGTTGTTTGTCTATATCTCATCTTATTGCTGTAAAAATTTCAGGTCAATTGACCATTTCTACAGTGAGTTATGGCCAAATGAACAGTTACTGTTCATTTAGTCATTCTGCAGAATTGGCTTACAGGGGTACCCGATTGGGGGCCAACTTTTGGTCCACTTGCTTTGGTCTTTTGGGCATGGTTTCTTCAGAAAAAACGTGCCATTATAAGTCTAGTTTCATGTCCAATTGGCCAAACACCAATTGGACCAACACAGCCAAAGATATGGCAGTCCAAGTGGGCTAGAATCACAGCCACCCTGCTGGTTACCCTAGGCAGCATACCAAACCAGTTTGCAATGCTATAATTCACTCTAAGTCATGGTCAATTTACCTCAAATGGTCACTAATTGACCATTAAAATGTTCAATCACCATTACCTAAGCAAGGTCCAAGTTTCTCTCCAAAACCCTAACCCTAATTGACCAAGCCTCCAATTCATGCATCCCACTCCTAATTTGCTATACTAATCATATAATTTATAAGAGGGGCAGCAATATGTCACTTTAAACCAAAGATTTCTCCTAACCCTAAATCATGTCAAGGCTGCCAAAACTTCATGGAATATAACCATGCTTCATTAATTCAATTTTTGTCAAATTTTTAACTTAACTTAGCTCAAATTCATTATTAGAAAGATGTAAAAGCAAAGGTTATGGCACTAACCTCTTTGGTGATTTTCTAAGCTTGTTCACACCTCACTTTCTTCCACTTTCTCTTCTTCTAATTGCTGCCCAAGTCTTGCTCTAGTGGTAAGGGAAATTTTTAGTGAAGGGAGGACAAGGTTTTGAGGTGGTTTGAAGTGGAAAATGAAGCTTAAGGGAGCTTTAATGGTGGACCCTCTTCTCTCTCTCTCTCAACGTTTTTTAGGCTGCCCAAAGGTTGAAGATGCAGATTGGTTTTTCAAATTTTTGGTCACTTTTATCTCTTTTAATGAGTTTAACAAATTGTGATTGGTGGATAGGTTTTTAATGACATCATATGATGTCATTATTAGGTATTTTCTTTAATTTTCTTTTCTTTTCATCTCTACTCATTTTCAATTTAATTTTTAGCAATATTTATTCATATTTTGAATCATAATAATTATTTACTTAACTGGACAAGTCGGCCAAAAATCACCTCTGAAGGCGAAATGACCAAAATGCCCTCCGTTTGGCTTAACGGGTCAAAATTGTCTGTACCGATTGAAAAATTTTTCTAAATATTTTCTTGGCATTCTAATGCCATAGGAACCTCAATGACCCTTCTCTGGAGTCCCAAAAATTATTTTATGAATTTTTCCCCGGGTCTAGGGCTCCTCGTTGCGAGAACCGCAACTTCCCTCTGGTTACCAATCGCTTGGGCACCTACCGCTTTAACTTGGTTGTATTTTATTTCAAAAATTTTTCCTAAATTTTTCTTATTAATATTTGAGTTAATTATGATTCCTGACTTTAGTTTAAATATTTTTCCGGACGTTCTAGCTGTCCGGACCGACACCGGTCACCGGAACAGTAGAATGTACGGAGTTGCTACCGAGAGGGTGTTACAGTTGTTTTGCTAATATATTATGAATTCCACTGGTGTTGGAAGTATAAATCTCAATTACCTATTCCAAGTAATCCATGAACATTTCATGGATTCCAAATTTCATGCCTTAATTTCCTCTACCAATTTAGTTCTTACACTTTGTGTCTTTGTATTACTATTCACCTTACTATTCACTCAAATTGTTGACTTTTTTGTACAAAATAAATTTATTGAACCTAAATTCACCAAGATACCACATTTTGAATTCTAAAATTGTTGGTATTCATTGCCAATACCATTTCAAAGCTTAGTGTTAGTTATTCACAATTTTAAGATTTCAAGCACTAAGTTTACTTTCCATTGGTCATTTGTACAGTAGGAATTTGGCAAAATTGTCTTCATGAAAGTTGTTCCTTATTGTGTCTAGATACATTTATTTTTTTGAATCACTCTATTTGGAGTTTTGTAGCTCAAGTTATAGTCATTTTAGCATAAGTGGCCAGATTAACCTATACCTAGAATTTCTGGGTAATTTGGTTGTGCCAGATTTGGTAACCTAAGTTTGGTTGGCAATTTGACTAGGTTATGGTCAAAATTTGGATTTGTATTATTCATAAAAGTTGTAGGACTATGTCTCAGCTTTCTGATGGTAAAATCTCAGGTCAATTGGACCTTTCTACACTGAGTTATGACTAAATGAATAAACACTATTTATTTGGTTATTTTGCACAGGCAGAATGCAAGTCACCCGGATTAGGCCAATTTTTAGGTCAACTTGGTTTGGTTTTCTGGGCAGGGTTTCTTCAACAAAGTTGTGCCATTATGTGTCTAGTTTTATGTCTAATTGGTCTTGCACCAATTGAACCTATACAACTCCATATATAGTTGCCCAAACCTGCTGGACTCACAACTAGTCCTACAGGTCACCAAGGGCAGCATGCCTAAACTCAACTCCATTATCCTTACTCACTTCAATTCCTCCTTACACACATTCAAATGGTCACTAATTGACCATTACAAGGTTAATATACCATTTCATAAGCAAAACTCCAATTTTTTCACAAACCCTAATTCCCAAGTGTCCATTTCATGCTTTTCATGTCATCTAACACATCCAACACACATAGTTCAACATCTAACTCAAGTTATCTCATCACAAATCACTTCTAAACAATTCAAATCATACAAATCAACAAATTTCATCCTTCTCCCATGGCTGTAAATTTTCATACACACTTCAATATAATTGTTTTGTTCAATTTTACAACAAATTCTCATTTAACTTGTCTTCCTAATAATGATTAAAAGATATGGAAGTGAGTATAGGCACTAACCCTTGTGTGAGCAGAATTTTCCCTCATCCAATCTTAAATTTTCCTTCACTTTCTTGGCTTTTCTTGGCAGCCAAATACTTTCTCAAGAGGTGTAGACAAGTTTTAATGAAAGATGCTTAGGGTTTAGTAGTGAGAATTCATGGGAAATGGAAGAAAGAGATGAAACAACACTCATGGAGGTTGAGAGAAAAGTGTGCTGGCTGAATGGGGAAGATGAGTGCAGAATTGTTTTCATTTTGTCTCATTTTTATTTAGTTTTTATCCCTTTTAAGAGGCTTGTCAAGTTGTGATTGGGTGGAGAGTGTTTAATGACATCATATGATGTCATAATTCCTAATTTCTTTCATTTTTCTTTCCTTTTCTTTTCTACTCATTTTTAATTCAATTTTTAGCAATATTAATTCATATTTTAGATCATAATAATTATTTGCTTAACTGGACAAGTTGGCCAAAAATCATCTCTAAAGACGAAATGATCAAAATGCCCTCCGTTTGGCTTAACAGACTAAAATTGTCTGTACCGATCTAAAAATTATTCTAAGTCTTTTCTTGGCATTCTAATGCCAAAGAAACCTCAATGACTCTTCTCTGGAGTCTCAAAAATTATTTCACGAATTTTCTCTCAGGTTTAGGCTTCTAGCTGCGAAAACCGCAACTTCCCACTGGGTTACCCATCGCTAGGGCACCGGCTCATTTAACTTGGTTGTATTTTATTTCTAAAATTTTTTCTAAATTTTTATTATTATTATTTGAGTTAATTATGGCTTCTCACTTTAGTCTAAATATTTTTCTAGACGTTCTAACTATCCGCACCGACACCGGTCACCGGAACAGTAGAATGTACGTAATTACTACAGTGAGGGTGTTACATCATTAATCTCTAAGCTGGCATGTAATGATCTTAACTCATGTACCATAGATAAAGGAGTAACCTGTAGACTTGCCATAGTCTTGCGACTTAAGGCGTTAGCCACAACATTAGCTTTTCCTGGCTGATAGTCTATCAGACAATCATAGTCTTTTATAAACTCTAGCCATCTCCTCTGTCTCAAATTCAACTCCTTCTGAGTGCCTAGATACTTCAAACTCTTATGATCTGTGTAGATGTAGCACTTCTCCCCATACAAATAGTGTCTCCAGATCTTAAAAGCAAACACAATAGCTGCAAGCTCCAAGTCATGTGTCGGATAATTCCTCTCACGCGGTTTCAGCTGGCGTGATGCATAGGCAATGACATTTTGATTTTGCATCAATACACAACCTAACCCATTGTGAGAAGCATTACTATATACTGTGTATTTTTTACCCGGGGTAGGTAAAGTCAGGACTGGAGCCTCAGTCAAACATTTCTTCAATTCATCAAAACTCTGTTGGCATTTATCCGTCCACTGAAATTTCACATCTTTTTGAAGTAATTTGGTCAATGGAGATGCCAACATGGAGAATCCCTTCATAAATATATGGTAGTATCCAGCTAAACCCAGAAAACTGCGAATCTCCATGATATTCCTAGGTGGCTTCCAATTAAGGACAGCTTCTATCTTACTTGGATCTACCTTGATGCCCGCTACCGATACTACATGCCCCAAGAAAGATATTTCTTTCAGCCAAAATTCACACTTCGATAATTTGGCATATATTTGTTTCTCCCTCAAGGTCTGCAGTAGAATCTGCAGATGTCTATCATGCTCTTCTGCACTCCTCGAATAGACCAATATATCATCTACGAATACCACAACCAACTAGTCGAGGTATGGTCTGAAGATAGTGTTCATCAGATCCATAAAAGCAGCCGAAGCATTAGTTAACCCGAATGGCATGACCAAGAACTCATAATGGCCATAATGGGTTCTAAAGGCAGTTTTAGGAATACTTTGCTCTTGTACTTTCAACTGGTAATAACCTGATCTCAGATCAATTTCGGAGAACACAACTGCACCCCTCAACTGATCAAACAAGTCATTATTGTAGGGCAATGGATATCTATTCTTTATTGTCACCTTATTCAACTGCCGATAATTAATACATAAGCAGAGAGTACCATCTTTTTTCTTAACAAATAACACTGGCGCTCCCCAAGGTGACACACTAGGGCAGATAAAGTCCTTGTCAAGCAACTCTTGCAACTGTACTTTCAACTCTTTCAATTCTGCAGGTGCCATTCTATATGGTGTTATGGAGATTGGGTCCATACCAGGCATAACATCAATCTCAAACTGCACCTCTCTTTCTGGAGGTAATCCTGGCAATTCATCAGGAAACACATCCAGAAGGTCATATACTGTAGGGATGTCCCTCAGTGCTGGACTCCCCACTTAGGTGTCTATCACATGTGCCATGTATGTTTCACACCCCTTTCTGATCATCCTTCTGGCTAGTGTAGCCGAAATGATGTTTGATGGCAGTAAATGCCTCTCCCCATATATTACCACATCACCGTACAGAGGGAGACCAAAAGTGACTGTCTTCAGTTCACAGTTAATCATGGCGTGATGCCTGGCTAACCAATCCATGCCCAAGATAATATCATAATCTCTGAAGGGCATTTCAATCAAATCTGATAGGAAAACATGTCCTTGGATCACCAAAGGACAGTCTCTATAGATTCTGTTGATCCAAACCTCTTGTCCTAACGGACTAGTTACTAGCATTTCAAAACCCATTTGGACACACAGAACAGCAAGTGAACTGACTATGTTAGCACTAACATATGAGTGGGTTGAACCCGGATCAAACAACACAAATACTTCTTGATCAGAGATAGAGAATGTATCGGCCACAATGTCAGAAGTTTCAGCTTCTTCCCGCTGTCTCATAGTGTAGACTCTGGCTGAAGCACTTTCTTGTGCTGACTAACCAATAGTACCCTGACTGCCTGAAGCATGTCCTCTACCTCTGCCTCTTCCTCTGCCAACTGGTTATGAACCTCTGGGAGCAGGACTTTGAATAGATCCTTCTGCAGTAGTAGGAGCTGGACCAAATCTAGGAGCACTAGTGCAGTCTTTTGCAATATGACCCTTGCCTCCACAGTTAAAATAGGCTCCTGTTGCCTAATAGCACTCTCTGTAACACCCCTAAGTTCGGTAGTGCGTTCTACTGCTCCGGTGACCAGTGCTGTCCGGACAGCTAGGATGCCTAGAACCACACTTTAAATTGAGTGAGAAGACATAAAATAATGAAATACAAGAAAAGAAAATACAAGAAAAACAAAGGAAAAATCATAGCAAAGAAATGTAACCAAGTTAAGCGAGCCGAAAACCCTAGCGATGGGTGGCCTTGGGAAGCCACGGCGTGGACCGTTGACTAGCTCCGGATCATGGAACCACGGAAAACATTTTTAGGACTTAAATAGACCCTTACTGAAGTATAAATCTCATTAGAAAGATCAAAGAAAAATTAAATAATTAGTACAAAAAAAAGTGAGAAATCGAAAAACAGACAAAATACGGTGTTACCGAAAAATCGGAAATGCCACCCGAACAGGGGCATTATGGTCATTTGACATCCCGAATTGTCTTTTGACCTAAATGTCCATTAAAAATAAATAGTATTACACTTAGAAAATAAAATGAAAAATTAATTTGGTGGTACCTAAAGTAAATAGCTAAAATCATGGGTTAATGTGGAATAAATGAACAATTAGCTTATTATATGATTATTTGGAGTTAGTGGACCATTAATGGATTAATTAAACACTAAATGGGGCTGATGTAAGTCCACTAACCAGCTGAACTTCATCTTCCTCAAGGTTCTCTCAACATTGCCGAATTGAAGGTGAGAGAAACCTCCATGGGCGTTTTGCATGAGCTCACTTAACCTCTCCATTTTCAACTCCAATCACTTGAGTTCCTTCATGAAAAATTGTCTACACATCACAAGGAAGAGTTTGATACCAAATTTGAGAAGTTTAGTGAAGGTTTAACAAGCTCCAACCATAAGGTAAGTTAGCATTTTTGAAGATTTCTTTGATAAACTTTGTATACATGTTATGGGTGTTGGATTTGTGAAGAAAATTTTTGAGTTTGAAGAGTTATTGTTGTGTTCATTTTGGACAGCCATGGAGTCATGTATTTGATGAAATATTTGTACATATAATTGATGAGAATTATGTTGGTTGTGATGATTTAATAACCTAGTGAATTACTTCATATTTATATGGTGATTTTTGGCACTTGGATGGGAATTGATGAATTGTAGGACAAATTGGTGTTGAAGAAGATTTTCGGCAGCTTGGGGACACTTGAATAAATGTATGTATTCATGGAAGTGTTGGCAGAATATTGACATAGAAGGATTGATGGAGATGTATATGAACTTGTTGTGTAAAGAGTATGTAAAAACTAGTAATGTTATGTGTATGTGTAATTGTGTTTGGACTTTGGGAATTAGAGTTATATTTGGTGTATTGAAGATAATTGTAATCTGCTCAAAGTGATGATAATGTAAAGTGGGATGTGGTTTTGGTAATGAACCAAAACAGAAATGGTAGGAAATTAAACATATTGCAAGGTAAATGTGTCATGGATGTGTGTTTAAGCAAGGTAACTAAGGGCAGTGTATATTTTAGCCAATAAGTTTAAATGTGTAACCTCAATTGGTATGAGACCAATTGGAGGTGAAACTAGGCACAAAATGTGCCAACTTTCATTGAGAAAACATACCAAAATTTTGCTTGCAAGGTGACCTAAGAAAATGACCAATTTGGATTAGGTGCAATTAGGACCTGAAAAATGACCAATTGGGCAGCAGTGAGTGTTTAGGCCATAACTCACTCAAAACAGGTCCAATTGACCTGAAATTTTAACCATGAATAGTTAAGACCCATACCTACAAGTCTTATGAAGACACCAAAGCCCAGAAATGACCATAAGCAAGTCAAAAAGCTTGCACAAGTTCGGGTCCAAAAACTGGCCGAACCAGAGTTGACCAAATTGACCTAAAATTGACCTAATTTGATACCATTTGACCAGCAATAGTATAATGACCATAACTTGGTCTACTTAACTCAGAACGACCTAAAATTTTGCACCACGGTCCATAAGACATAGATCTACAAGTTTGTAGTTTCGACCAAAACCCGAAAACAGAGGGAACTAGGCCGTCCGGCTAGGTCAAACCAGTATCCCAGAATCCGACAAATTGCAATAAAATGCAAGGAAACGCAGAATACATAGAAATGAAATTGGTAGCGTGTACCAAACCTAAAACCCTATCGAGTGTGACATATTAATGACACTAAGACCTAATTTACCTAGAACACGTCGAGGGTTGGTATATTAGGTGATTAAGCAAATAAAGGTATTTAGTGAATAATAGCCTTCAGTGAATTGTTTATCGAACATTATCGTTAGAGGCAAATTAATTTAGCACTGAAACACTTCAAATTGTGTTTCTCAGTTAACAAGGGCTCAGCAAAAGGGAAAGAAATACTAAGTCAGGACCAGGAGACAAATATCAGAGGTTTGTGCACAACAACTGTTTCTTTTGAATTATTTTCAATTGAAATAAATATTGACTATTTGTATATTATTGTTTCAAATTGTGGAAATGTGTTTGATGGACACTTATTGATTTAAAAATATTGTGAATGGCTTGAAACTGTGAAAAATTGTTTGAATGACATTGATGGATACTTAATGATTAAAAAGCATTGGAAATGGTTTGAAACCACAGCTATCATGTATATTGATTGTATTCCTCATTAGCTTGTCTAGTGGGAATTGAATTCCCTCTCCGCTGAAGTGTTGAGGTGTGTGCCTGTTGAGGAAGAATTGGATGAGTACTCATATTTTTGCTAGCTAGCCATGTTATTCCTCATTAGTCATCGACTTTTGGGACGAATTGAATACCTCATTAGCCATCGGCTTTTGGGACGAATTGAACTATGGATCATGATTAAGCTGTGTGTGATTTATTGAATTGCATTGTGAGATTGTGAAATGAATTTAAACTCTTATTGGCATATATTGTCTTTTGAATTCAACCATGATCTGACTTATTGAAAATTTTTGTGATATTGACAAATGGAGTTTAAATTCTTATTGACAATTACTGTCTTGAAATTGACTATGGTTTTAAGTATCCACTATTTACATGATTTATGAATTGTGATTTAAAGTTGTATTTGGTTAATGTTGTGCACCACTGAGACATTGTCTCAAATGATAGCTTTATTCTTTCGCAAGTAGAGAGAACAGACAGGCGAGACTAGGCCGCTAGTACATTCAATGAGGAATTACAGTATAATGAGTATACCAATATTTTGCATTTTGTCTTGTAATGTATGACATGTATGTACATTTTGTTTTTGGTTTTGGCTGATTGTAAATTCAAATTTTACCTTGAAGTTGTAAATTAATTTTGAGTTATTTGACTTGTAAAAATTGTATTATATTTCCTTATCTCAGACTTTGAAAAATTTCTATGGAATTGAGTTGATAAATTGTTGTGTTGAGAAATGTATTGGAGTTGAGATTTGGAAAATTATTGAAGTGCTTTTACGAGGTTTTCAAGAACTGCTTTTGTCCAAAATCTGAGATGGCACTCTGCCAAAATTTTCTGAGAAATTCCAAATAAATCAAATGAGTTAGTTGTTTCACTTGATTCACCAAAGTCTTTAACACTGTAAATAGTGCTCACCATTTGTAAAAGAAGTAAGAAAAGTTTTGAAAATCCCTTGTAGTGTATTTAATGGGTTATCAGTAGACGGAATTGGTAATTCATTAGGTATACTACGGGATCATGTTATGCCTTACAGAGGGGTAGGGTGTGACACTCTCTCCCATGAATCTTACCATAAGTCTCACAGGGGAGGGGAGGTTGTGAACCCCTGCTCGACTGCTGACCAGACATAGGGGATCTCTGTCCAGAGAATCTACCCCTTCTAAACCTTCCACCTCGACCTCTGCTAGGTCCACCAAATTTCTTCCTCTTCCCAGAAGTACCACAAGAACTTGGCTCTACTGACTTTTCCCCCTTATCTTTCTCTGATTTCTCGACTTTCTCGATTTTTCTTTTCTTGGGGTCACTACGATTTAATTCTTTCCAACTCAAAGGCTTGAGAAATGAGCTCTGAAAAATTACTGTGTCTAAATCCCACTACTTGCATCCTTAAACTGGGCTTCAAACCCATCTCAAATCTCTTACACCTTTCCTTGCTGGTAGAAAGGAGACTCCCAGCATAGTGGCTTAAGTGGGAGAACTCCCTCTCATATTCTGCCACTTTTCTATTGCCTTGCTTCAAACTCAGAAATTCTTGTAGTTTCTGATCAACATATGCATTTGGGACATATTTCTGTCTAAACTCTTTGATGAAGTCATCCCAGGTCAGTACTGGTGGTTCAGCCAAGCTGTGGGGGATGGTCTTCCACTAATCATACGCATCCCCTTGCAGTAGTGACACAGAGTATTCAAACTTCAGTTCATCTTGGCAGTGCAGCTTCTTGAACACTCTGTCCATTCTTTCCAGCCATTGCTCTACCTCTAAAGGGTCTACTGTACCCTTGAATTCCATAGCCCCATACTTCAACAGCTTTGTCATACTGTCTGACTGGAGCTTGAGGTTGCACCACAGAAGTTTAGGGTGGAGCTTGAGTAGGCATACCCCCAGCCATCTGTTGAAACATTGCTGCCATCTGTTGTGCGAACTGTGCAGGAAACTGCGGCATTTGTGGGGCTGGTGCCACTGACCCACTGACATTTTGTAGAGCTGGGGCTTCCCCTTGTGCCTCAGCTTCAACAGATTGCTCAACTGAGCGATCCCCTTCTTCCATATCAGTCTGGAGTAGGATATCTCCTGAACAAATAACACAAGGAGATTTCCCTCCGTTAGTTCATATTTATGATGTAATGCACTGTATGTAACAAATAAGGACATTGAGCAGTTGTACTTAACAAAGAAAAGACACAAATTCACAAGTTAAAACATACTTAAAAAATTTGCTCTGATACCACTAAAACATGTCACACCTTACCCCTCTGTAAGGCATAACATGATCCCGTAGAATACCTAATGAACTACCGAACTTCACCTACTGATAACTCATTAAGTACCCTACAAGGGATTTTAAAATCATTTTCTTACTTTTTAGAAGTGGTGAGCATTTTCTAATAGGTGTTAAAACATTTAATTAGAGTTTATAAACTAGTTAAAATTTTTATCCCTTTTTATTTTTTTGCAAATTTTAGAAAAATTTCGGCAGAGTACCGTCTGTATTTTGATAAAACAGTTCTTCAAATACATGAAAAAAAAAACACTTCCAATGATTTATCTCATCAACTCAACAACTTCAACATCCACAATAACAAATTTCAACATCATTTCTCAATTTCCAAAATTCAAATCAATAATTTTCCAATTCAATATCATCCAAAATAATACTAAGTAATTTCATTCAAATTAAAACAAAATAATTTCATTCCCAATTTCATTAAAGTTAAAACAATTTACATTCAGCAATTTAGAATTTACATTAGAAAAATCCAAACTAATATTATTACAAACTTTATACAACTGCTCATGACCAGTTTTACATGTACATACATCTACATACATCAAAATAATTATTACAATCAAGGTATAAAATATACCCGATAGAACTTCAGGGAAGGTAGCTCCACAATCCTTAGTAGCTCACTCTGCTGCTCCTCTAGTCTCAATATCTGCGACAGCAATAAAAACCATCGCTGAGTACTAGGACTTAGTGGTGCACAACATACTAAAATAACCTTTATGCAAAATTTAAATCATACTTATTTAAAAATTAAACTGAATATGATAAATAAATACAAAACATAATTTATATACATTCAATCCAAACAATTTCATTTCGAAAGTCTCAAAACAAATTTCATAAAAACACACAGTTATATCATGCCATTCGAAACAAATATCATCTCAATAGCCAGAGGCTAAGGAAAAGTCACATCATAAGGCTAGCTAGCTCAAATATATGGGAACCCATTCATTTTCTTCTTCTACTGGCACACACCTCAACACTTCAGCCAGAGAAGAAATCAAAATTCGAAACTGATTTCCCCTACTAGTCATGCTAGTGAGGTATTCAAATATATGGTCATGACACTATGGTTTCAAAACTATCTTAACAATTTACTAAAGATTTATTTCCATTTCAAACACAAACAATTAATCTTTCAACAATTTAAATCAAAAGCATAATAAACTTTTCAATTCAATTGTGTCACAATTTCATATCTCAATTCATTTAAAACAATGTGCAGAAGAAAAATTTACAAAAATTCTATGTTGTGCACAAACCTTATACGAGTCACCTCTTGGCCTTGACTCGATCCCTCGGGTTCTTTTCCTGTATTCTTTTCAACTGAAACACACAGTTTCACAGTGTTTCAGTACCATAACTTATCATAAATCCAAAAATAAATTCAAATTTACTTTTACCTAGCTTTAATATGCTAAAATTAACGTTCTTTAAAATTTATGTTTCGGGGTTACTATTCACTACACTATTCAAGTCAATTTGTTGACTTTCTAATGCTTAATAGGTATGGAAATTCTAATTTCACCCACATACCACATTTTGGTTACCTAACTTGTTGGTTTTGGTTGTTTACTCAAATTTTAAGTCCTTTAGGCAAAATTACAAATTTGCAGTTTTTGTGTCCTATGTTGCACTGTTCCATTGCTCATGTTACTGTTAGAATTTTGCTAAGTTTTCTTCATAGAAATTGTTCCTTAATGTCTTAACTTTATTCTCCTTTTTGAATCACTCCATTTGGAGTTTTGTAGCTCAAGTTATAGCCATTTGAATCATGGTTGTCGGATTAGACTTACCCAGATTTTTGGGCAATTTCTGGGTTTTGGCAGTTTTAGGTCACCAACTTTGGGTGGCTAAATGATTTGGTCAAGGGCATAATTTGAGTTTGTGTTCTCCATAAAAGTTTTAAGTCTATATCTCAGCTTTCTACTAGTAAACTTTCAGGTCATTTAGACCTGCCTAGCCCAAGTTATGGTCAAATGAACAGATTCATTTGGTCATTTTTGTACAGGTCAGATTGCCTAAGTCTAGATTTGGTCAATTTGTTCACTAGGTTTTGGTCACTTTTTGGGCATGATTCCTAAATGAAAAATGTGTCATTTTGTGTCTAGTTTCATTCCCAATTGGCCTCACACCAATTGGGCTTGTAAATTTTCAATTTTGGTCCTTGAAAGGGACCTTGGTCATGCTGCCTGCAGAATGGCCATAACCAATCCGAATTCAAACTTAATTACAACACTTCCTACACACCACAATTGGTCATAAATGACCATTTTTCAACTCAAGCAAGGTCAAACACATCATTTCGCTACTTCTCACATTTTTCCTCCTAAAACCCTAGGTGCCAAAACCCTAATTCATAAAATTCAAACCTAATGCATTTTAAACATCTATCCCTTGTCTACACACATAATTCAACCTAAATAACCATTCTAATGCATCAAATTCATTCATTACCATAGCAAACCCTAGCTGACCGAAATCCATGATTAGTCCTCCACACTTGTTTTTATTTCATTTTAATCATATTTCTAAGTTCTTCATGCTATAATCACCATTAATTCAACTAGAAAAGTAAGTTTAATTTACTAACCTTAGTGCAGAAAATTTTTTCTCTTCAAACCTCTTCTTTTCTTCTTTCTTTCTTCTTGGACCTTGTTTTCTAGTTGCCCAAACACTTTTTAACCTTGGCAAGATTATTTTCTATGGTGGGATCTTGAAGTTTTCAAGCTCAAGAATGAGCTTCAATGGTGGTTTTGTGGAGAGGGAGAGATGAGAGATGGGAGACGGTAACTTGTGGAAGATAACACTTTTTGTCTTCTTTTTTTTTTTCTTTTATGAATTAATCCTTATGAAAGACCATAATTTAATTTAATTTAATTTAATTTAATTTATTAATTATAATAGTTATTGCATTATGCATGAGGTCATGCATGATGTCATTCACCTTTCACCTTTTTCTTTCTTCTTTTTTTTTATTTATTTTTCTATTAGTTCTTTAATTTAATTCCCGATTCTGAAATTTTCTTTTCTCCTATTTTATTTGACAGTTAGGTCAGGAGTCAGCTCCAGGGGTCAATTGACCAAATTGCCCCTCGCCGGTTCGACTCGGTTTGCAAATAATTCAATATTTCTTTCGGATCCCTGACCTACTTATTTGACCTACTTAACAATTCTTTTTTGTGATTTTCTCTTTTCCACTATGTTCGCAATAGTCCTAAAGACCGCGGCATCACATTTTACGGTTTGAAATTCGAGTTTAAATCAACCTCGCAGTCCTTCCCGAGAAGGTCACCCATCACTATGACTCTCGGCTCATTTAACTTCTTGTGTTCTGTTTTTCTTATTTATACTTAACTAATTGACAATTACTAGTTATTTGTGTTTAGGGCTTATCTAGTTATCTTAGATGTGGTTCTAATCTCCTTAATTGTTCGGATCGAGACCAGTCACTGGAATAGTGAAATATACCAGGCTATACAAATAGGGGTGTTACATGAACTAATACAAATATTGAACTAAAATGACAATAATAACATGAAATATATGTTAGGTCCTTGAGGATATACTAAGGAGTTGTGTCATTGAATTTGAGGGAAGTTGGGATAGATACCTCCCACTGGCAAAATTTGCATACAACAATAGCTGCCAAGCTAGCATCCAAATGGCCCCGTATGAAGCATTGTATGGAAGAAAATGTACAACTCCAGTGTGCTGGACTGAATTAGGTGAAGATAAACTAGTAGGGCCAGACCTGGTGAAACAAACTGAGAAGAAGGTAAAGCTAATCAAAGCCAATCTAAAGAGAAAAGAATAAAATACGCGGTTAGCGACAAAGTGTTCCTCAAGGTGTCACCGTGGAAGAAGGTATTAAGGTTTGGAAGAAAAGGTAAGTTAAGCCCTAGGTTCATTGGCCCATATGAAGTCATTGAACGTGTGGGTCCAGTGGCCTACAGGCTAGCTTTACCACCAGAGCTGGATAAGATCCACAATGTGTTCCATGTATCTATGCTAAGAAGATACTGCTCAGATCCTTCACATTTCATCTCCATGGAAGAAATTAAAGTACAACCGGATTTGACATATGAAGAAGAATCCATACGGATACTGGCTCAAAAAGTGAAAGAGTTGAGGAATAAGCAGATTCCACTGGTGAAAGTGCTTTGGAGGCACCACAACACCGAAAAAGGTAACTTGGGAAAGTGAAAAGATGATGAGGCAACAGTTCCCTTAACTGTTTGCATCAGGTAAATTTCAAGGACGAAATTTAAATTAGAGGGGAAGAGTTGTAACACCCTCCCTATAGCAATTCCGTACATTCTACTGTTCCGATGACCGGTGTCGGTCTGGACAGCTAGAACGTCTGAAAAAATATTTAAAATAAAGTGAGGAACCATAATTAACTCAAATGTTAATAAGAAAAATTTAGGAAAAATTTTAGAAATAAAATACAACTAAGTTAAATGAGCCGGTGCCCTAGCGATGGGTAACTCAGTGGGAAGTTGCAGCCTCACAACTAGGAGCCCTAGACCTGGGGGAAAATTCATAAAATAATTTTTGAGACTTCAGAGAAGGGTCATTGAGGTTCCTATGGCATTAGAATGCCAAGAAAATGCTTAGAAAAATTTTTCAATCAGTACAGACAATTTTGGTCTATTAAGCCAAACGGAGGGCATTTTAGTCATTTCGTCTTCAGAGATAATTTTTGGCTAATTTGTCCAGTTAAATAAATAATTTAAATGACATAAAATGTGAATAAATATTATTAAAAATTTAATTGAAATTAAGTAGACAAGAAAAGAAAGAAAATGAAAGAAATTTGAATTATGACATCATTATGATGTCATTAAAATCCTCCCACCCAATCAAATTTTGACACATGGCACTAACTTATTTAAAATGACTTAATGGGCAGAAAAAAGAAAGAAAAAATCAGTTGCTTTCTTTAACCTTCCCTTTGGCTGAACCCTACCCATCCATTATCCTCCATTGCCAAGTTATCAAAGTTTGGTTTCCTTGGTTTTTCTTCAACTAAACCCTAAATTCCCAACACAAAAACTTAATAGTTCATCTTAGTGAAGCTTTTGGGAGCAAAAAGAAGTGAAAAGGAAGAGCTCTTGCATGATTGGAATTAACTCCATTCAAGGTTAGTGACCAAGCTTCATGTTTCTCTTTAGTTTCATGCTAAAGGAGTCAGATTAAGTAGAAATCTACAAGAAATTGAATAATAATTATGTGTATAACTCCCCCAATTTCGGCAGCCTTGTACTTGGTAGGGTTATGAAGTTTTCTTTGAGGTAAAATGGTATCATGGTTGCCCTCAACATTAACTTCATGATTAGGATAATGAAATGCAAGTTAAATGCATGATTTGAGATGGTAGAGTTAGGGTTTAGGTATAAAATTAAGACTTTGTTCATATGTTGGTGAATGAAAGTTTAAATGGTCAATTAATGACCATTTGGCTGTGTATGATGAGGAAATGAAGTTAGTTGTGGCTTGGTATTTGAGATTGGGTGAGCTACCTTGGTTGACCTGCAGGACTGAGTATGAGTCCAGTAGGTTTGGGCTGCTATAAATGGAGTTGTAGAGGTTCAATTGGTGCAAGGCCAATTGGACATGAAACTAGACAGATAATGGCACAACTTTGGTGAAGAAACCCTGCCCAGAAAACTAAACCAAGTTGACCTCAAAATTGCCCTAATCCGGGTGACTTGTATTCTGCCTGGGCAAAATAACTAAATGAATATTGTCTATTCATTTGGTCAAGACTCAGTGTAAAAAGGTCCAATTGGCCTAAAATTTTACCAGCAGAAAGCTGAGACACAGACCTACAACTTTCATGAAGAAACCTAACCCAAATTTTGATCAGAACATGTTCAAAAATTGACCTGCAGTCAGTGCACAAAACGCTGTAGATTTGGTTCTGTCCAGAAAATCTGGAAAGTTTTCAATCCGGCCAATCATGGTGTTTAGGCTATAAATTGAGCTATAAAACTCCAAATGGAGTGATTCGAAAAAAGAAATGTAACTAGATACAATAAGGAACAACTTTCATGAAGACAACTTTGTCAAATTCCTACTGTATAAATGACCAATAGAACAGTAAACATAATGCTTAAAATCTAAAAATTTTGAATAACTAACACTAAGCTTAGAAATGGTATTGGCAACCAATACCAACAACTTTAGAATAAAAAATGTGGTATGTTGGGAGTATTAGAACCATTGTACCTATTGTCAATGCAAAAGTCAACATTTTAGTTGACTAATAAAATGAATAGTAACACATAAACTTAAATTTCAAGAATAGTAAAATGTAAAAGTGTAACATGCCCTAGTACACCTAGCAAGATTGGTTTGGATAGGTTGGCATGCCAATAGGGTTCAGTTAGCAGTACTGCACATGACATTATGACATTATGTGATTTTATGGCTTTTAGCCATTCTGACTTTATGATGATACTTGGCCTTGTGCCTGATATTTATTACAGCTTATTAGTTGTTCTGCTGCACACCAGGAGATACATGTGTGACCGATGGTGTGACGGCCCGAGGTACTTGATACCCAGTGCCAGTTTACCCGTTTATCTAGTCTAGTCATCCAATATAGGTTACTTGGGCAACCAAAAAAGGAAATTGATATATTTAATGAAATAATGAATATAACAAGTACAAAACAAATAAGACTATAAATAATTATCTAAAAATTGTCTGCATAAGACATCAATATATTCACTGCATATTTATTTTCTATTATTTCTTTTTATTATATTATTGGCACCACTAAGCATTATTGCTTAATGCATTGCTTTTTACCATGCGTAGGTTCTGGAGAGACCGATAAAGAGCCCAGTAGACCATAGACTGGGTGAGACCATCTACAGTTCTGCATAGTGTCCGTGTCACCTCATCGACTTCAGTGCATTGGTAGGACACTAGGTTTCATTTTAGTATTTTATAATTAACTTTTACTTTCTCATGTGTAATTGAGGCTCATATAATGTATTTTGGTATTAATATAAATAGTGAAAATTGTGTTTATGAATGAAAAGTGAATATTTATTTATGACTTGCATATGAATATCATATGAAATGAATGAATGAGAAATGGAATTGTTGTTGAAAAATATTGAGAGTTTGTTGATAAATTAGAGTTTAGGAATGATTAGAAATTTTGGAAGTGTTTTTCACAGGTTCCGAAGAACTATTTTCTCCATTTTTAGCCAGTATGTGGAACCTCAAATAAGTTGGTGTTTTCCATAAATGACTTAAATAAATTATACTTCACCAAATTGTACTTCATAACTATGATAAAAATAAATAAGGAAGGATAAAAATGATTGAAACAAAATAGGGTGTTCCAGTACACTATGTGACATATCTTACTCGGCTATACTGTAGACGGGTAAGGGGTGTCACAGTAATCTTATGGTAATAAAACTAGAAAGACTTCATTTCTTCAACATGCTTCTAGACAAAATGTAAATAGAACATATACATCTAGGAGAGTTGCATCTAGGTCAAACCTTCATAGGGGACATGCTACTAGGACTCATAACTATTATCACACTCACTATGCCTCATGCTCACATTCACATAATGTACATAAAAAGATTGGTCATATGAGACCATTTGCTCACCCTCATACATATAGAAGGTTCAATGGACATTGTCATTATTGTGGTAAGATTGGTCACACCAACTATAGGTGTGCCATTACGAAAATCCATCTTGGATATGATAGAATATTTGATTTTAATGATGAAACTACTAACTCCCAAGGACCCAAGTACATTTGGGTACCTAAAGTAAATTGAATTATCATGTGTAGGTGCGCTTGAAATCCACAAAGCTTAAAAGCAAGTGGTACTTAGATAGTGGATGTTCAAGACACATGACCAGAAATATCAATCTCTTCCTTTCACTTGAAAAGAAAGATGGAAGTGGGCAAGTGACTTTTGGTGATAATGGTAAAGGTAAAATTGTGGGAATAGGTAAGGTTGGTAAGGAAAACTCCCCCATTCTTGATAAAGTGCTTTTGGTTGATGGTTTAAAACATAATTTGCTTAGTGTTAGTTAATTATGTGATAAGGGCTGTAGAGTTATTTTTTAGTCTAAATCTTGCTTTGTGTCTAGGATGAGTGATAACAAAATGTTGTTTATTGGTGAAAGAATTGAAAATATTTATGTTATTGATTTGCATGCTTTGTCTAATAAAGATGTCAAGTGTTTTGTTTCTATTAGCGATGACTCTTGAACTTGGCATAGAAGGCTTGCACATGCTAGCATGGACCTCCTTGCAAACTTGAACAAGGATGAGCTAGTTGATGGGCTACCAAAGATCAAGTTTAAAAAGGATAAGGTGTGTAATGCATGCCAAATGGGTAAGCAAGTCAAGAGCTCTTTTAAATCTATTCATAAGGTATCTACTTCTAGACCCCTTCATGAAAAGCATATGGATTTGTTTGGTCCTACTAGAGCTGCTAGCTTAGGTGGTGCATATTATGCCTTGGTGATTGTTGATAACTACTCTAAGTATACTTGGGTTGCATTCCTTACTCATAAGGATGAATGTTTTGACATTTTTGAGAGATTTTCAAAAGGGGTTCAAAATGAAAAGGGTTTTCAAATATCTTCTATTAGGAGTGATCATGGTATAGAATTTTAAAATGAGAAATTTGATAAGTTTTGTAACTCACTAGGGATCACTCACAATTTTTCTTCTCCTAGGACTCCCTAACAAAATGGTGTTGTTGAGAGAAAAAATAGAACTCTTTTAGACATGAGGAGGACTATGTTAAATGAATATTAAATGAATATAATTTGCCTACTTATTTTTGGGCGAAAACCATTAATACGGCTTGTTATGTTTCAAATAGAGTTTTGATTAGACCTATTTTAAAGAAAACCCCTTATGAGCTATGGAATGGCAAGAAACTTAAAATAGGTTATTTTTGAGTTTTTGGTTGTAAATGCTTCATTTTGAATACCAAAGATAATTTAGATAAATTTAGCTCCAAAACTGATGAAGGTATCTTCTTGGGGTACTCTACATCTAGTAAAGCATATAGAGTCTTTAATAAGAGAACATTAGTTGTTGAGGAGTCAATGCATGTTGTATTTGATGAAGCTAACCCCTTTGGTCCTAGAAAGGATATTTCTTGTAATGATGATGTTGTAGGTAATCTTGATGAGTTGACTCTTAAAGATCCTCAATCTAGTGGAATTCAATATCAACACATGGAAGATCCCTTTAAGGACTTGGGAGTTGATCAAGTTGAGCTTTAAGAGCAATAAGGTCAACCAGTACCATATCAAGAAGTTCAACAAGATCTACCCAAAAATTGGACATTCAAGAAGGATCATCCTAAAGACCTAATCATTGGTGATAAATCAAAAGGAGTAAAAACTAGATCCTCTCTTTGAAATATATGTAATAACCTTACATTCATTTCTCAAATAGAACCTAGGAGCATAGATGAGGCCATTAATGATGAGAGTTAGGTACCTGCAATGCAAGAGGAGCTCAATCAGTTTGAAAGGAATAAGGTTTGGACCTTAGTTCCTAGGCCAAAGGACCATCCATCCATAGGCACTAAATGGGTGTTTAGAAACAAATTAGATGAGGATGGAAACATAACTAGGAATAAAGCTAGGTTAGTAGCCAAAGGCTATAACCAAGAGGAGGGCATTGACTATAACGAAACCTTTACCTAGATTAGAAGCCATTAGAATCTTACTCGCATATGCATCATGCATGAATTTTAAGCTTTTCCAAATTGATGTTAAAAGTGCTTTTCTAAATGGTTTTATTGATGAGGAGGTATATGTTGAGCAACCTCCTGGTTTTGAAAATCATGAGTTTCCAAACCATATTTTTAAATTGACTAAAGCCTTGTATGGTTTGAAACAAGCTCCTAGAGCTTGGTCTGAAAGGCTTAGTAACTTTCTTTTACAAAATGGTTTTTCAAAAGAAAAAGTTGATACAACTCTTTTTGTTAAAAATCATGTAAATGATATCCTTGTTGTACAAATATATGTTGATGATATTATATTTGGTGCTACTAATAAGTGTTTGTGTGAAGAGTTTTCTAATAACATGAAGAGTGAGCTTGAGATGAGCATGATGGGAGAACTAAAGTTCTTCCTTGGGCTTCAAATCAAGCAAGCTAAGAATGACATCTTTATCAACCGAGCCAAGTATACCAAAGAATTAATGAAGAGGTTGGGATTAAGAATAGCAAACCAAGTAGAAATTCAATGAGCACAAAAACCAAACTTGACAAGGATGAAAAAAGAAAACCAATTGATAAAAAGCTCTATAGAGGTATAATCGGTAGTCTCTTATACATCACGACTAGTAGATCGAACATCATATTTTTCGTATGTTTATGTACACATTCTCAATTAAGTCATAAAGAGTCTCATTTGCATGCTGTTAAATGCATTCTCAAATACTCGAATGGTACATTGCATTTAAGTCTATGGTATCCTAGAAATGCATCTTTTAATTTGTGTTCTTACTTAGATGTTGACTTTGCTGGAAGCATCCTTAATAGGAACAGTACCTCAGGTACTTATCAATTCCTAAGATACTCTTTAGTTTCTTGGTCTAGCAAGAAATAAAACTCAGTTGTACTTTTTACAGCTGAAGCCGAATATATAGCTGTGGGTCTTTGTTGTAACCAAATCCTTTAGACCAAACAACAATTAAGGAACTTTGAAGTGTCTCTTGATCACATTCATATTAAATGTGATAACACAAGTGCAATCAACTTGACCAAGAGCCCCATACAACATTATAGAACCAAGCATATAGACATTAGATATTGTTTTATGTGTGATCATGTGTTGAATGGTGATGTTATTCTTGAATTTGTTGATACTAATCACCAATTAGCTGATATATTTATAAAACCTTTGTGTAAAGATAGGTTTAATTTCATTAAGAGAGAATTAGGCATGCTTGATAACTTTGATGCTTGAAATTATGATTTACTATTCACATTACTGTTCACATGACTGTTCACATGAACCAAAATATTAGTTTCCTATTTTTGGCTGCCATATGATCACAATACCATTCCTCATTAATTTAAATTGCTCTCCTTGATTGTTCTATGAACGTTATTTGCCAAAATTCTATTATTGCTTTGAATAGAATCCATGAGGGTTTTACAAGTCCTATGCAAATGAAATTAGTAAATTTGTATTGTAGTCTCCTTGGCTCTTTGTAGGCTATTCTTTAGAATAATTGTTATGTTGCTTATATATTAAACATCTACTATACTTGTGTTCTAAGTGTCTCAATGACATAATTGTACTCATGTTCTGTTTCAAATCAAGTTAATTATGCACATTTGCTTAGCTACCATATAACCACCTTAATGGTATCACTTGTTGTACTCACACTTCACTTGTGCTTAATTTTCCTCATCCACTTATTTGTCATCATCAAAAAGGGGGAGATTGTTGGACCTAGGTGTCTTAACTCATGTTTTGATGATAATAAATAATTAGTGTGCTACTAATATACTTTAGAAGTGTTTGTGGTGAGTTTGTAGGCCCTAGATTCAAAATTGCCAAATTGCTTCAAATCAAAGTTAAGGAAGAGCAAGATAAGAAAGAAAACATTTATGAGACCCTACAATGTAACTTTTATTTATTTTATATCTTGTAAATATCATTTAATTAATTGTGTTGGCTCAAGCCTAGGTGGTACTAAGAATATCTTGTTCAACTTATTTTTCACCTAATTCTTTATCAAGGGAAAATTAAATAAATTTTTCAAAAAAACAAAATTAATTTTGAAAAGTATTTTAGTTGCAAAATACATTGAATTAGCTTTCCAATGGTTCAAACAGATCAAAAATCCAAGTTCGGATAAAAAAGTTATGAGTTTTTTAAACTCTTAATTTTTTAGTGTTTTTACTTGTAACTTTTTCTTAACCAAGGGGGACTAAAATGAAATTTTCATATTTGGGAAATTCAATTTGTTTTAGAAAGCGTTTTTATTGAAAAGTTTATTAAATTAGCTTTCCAAAGGTTCAAACGAATCGAAAATCCAAGTTCCGGTCAAAAAGTATGCATTTTCGAAGCCTAAGTGCCCTTTTGACACTTTTTGTCCAGAGAGCACTTTGGCAGCTGAAAGTGGGAAGTTCGGCTGCCGAAATTCACTCTTTCAATCATGGTTTTTGAGCATTAAATATCACACCTTACCTCTCTGTAAGGCATAACATGATCCCATAATATACTTAATGAATTACCGAACTTCGCCTACTAATAACCCATTAAATACACTATAAGGGATTTTAAAATAATTTTATCATCGTTTGAAGGTGGTGAGCACTTTTAATAGGTATTAAAAACTTTTATTTGAAGTATAAAAGCTAGATAAAATTTTTGACCATTTTTATTTTTCTGTAAATTTTGCAAAAATTTCGACAGAGTGCCGTCTATAATTAAGAAAAACCAAAAATTTTAAAACCTGTAGAAAGCACTTCCAAATAATTTTCAATCATTTCACAACTCCCAACCTCCAAATTATTTCAAACCAACACAATCAAGCACAACTCAACTTAAAATCCACAATTCACAATATTTTCAAAACAATTACATAAACTCATACTTGTTGCATTAAAATATTAATTGTACATACACAAGTTTAATTTACAAACAGAAAATTCAAAAATAATATTATTACAAATTTACCATACAATTGCTCAAGATCAATTACAAAACATACATACAGTCATATACATCAAAACAAATATGTACAAAAGGGGTATCATTTAATACTCAACAAAAATCCAAAATATAGTTCTATTGGTCCCTAGCAGCTTACTCTGCTGCTCTACCAGTCTCTTGACCTGCGACAGCAACGAAAAGTCATCACTGAGTATAAATACTTATTAGTGTACAAAATAACAAAAATACCAATTATGCATATATTAAATCACAATTATACGATACTGAAATTGTTAAACAACTACAAAACACAATTTAAATTTTATTCAAAGAAATTTTCACTTTAGAAGTCACAAAACAATTTTTATAAAATCACACAATCATATCTTGCCATCAATATTTTTCATCTCAACAGCCAAAGGCTTATGAGGAATATCAAGGCTAGCTAGCTCAAACCTATGGGTACCCATTCAAATTTCTTCCTCTATTGGCACACACCTCAACACTTAAGCCAGAGAGGGAATACAAAACTATTTTCTCCCACTAGTCAAGCTAGTGAGGAATTCAAACATTTGGTCATGATATTGTGGTTTCAAACTATTTTAACAATTTTCTAAACATTAAACTGCCAACCATGCACATACAATTTTACTTTCTTAACAGTTTGGGTCAATAGCATATTTTTCTTTTCAATCAAAATTTTCAAAAAAAAAAAGTCACAATTTAATTTTCACAATTCATTCAATACAAATTGCAAAAGAAAATTCAAAGAAAGTTTATATGTTGTGCACAAACCTGATTTGAGTCACCTCTAGGCCTTGACTCAATTTGCTTTATCTTTTTTCGAGTCTTTTTCAACTGAAACACACAATTTACAGTGTCTCAGTATCACAACTCATAATAATTCTAACAATTTAGTGCATACTTATTTAATTGTATCCCTACATAGGCTTAAAATGGCATTCTCTAGACTTTGCATTTCGGGGTTACTATTTATGGTACTATTTAAATTAAAATATTGACTTTCTCATGCTTAATAGGTATGTGAATTCCAATTACACCCACATACCATATTTTGAGTGCCTAATTTGTTGGCCTTAGTTGCCATTTCAACTTCTAAGTCTCCTAAGAGAAATTTCCATTTTTCAGTTTTGGTCTCTTGTTTTGCATTGCTCCATTGGTCAAGTTATTGTGGAAATTTGGCTAAGTGTTCTTCAACAAAGTTGTTCTTTATTGTCTTAGATTTATTTCCATTTTTGAATCACTCCATTTGGAGTTTTGTAGCCCAAGATATACCTATTTTTCTAAGACTGGCCGGATTAGTTCAAACCCAGAATTCTAGGCACTTTCTTGGTTCTGGCAGTTTTTGCGTGTTGATTGCAGCTCACTTTTTGGATGGGTTATGGTCAAAATTTGAGTTTGTATTCTGCATAAAAGTTTTAATGCTATGTCTCAGCTTTCCATCGGTATAAAATTCAGGTCATTTGGACCTTCCTACACCAAGTTATGGCCAAATGAACAAATACTGTTCATTTGGTCATTTCTGTACAGTGGCAGTGCACATTACCCGGATTTGACCTAATTGTTCACTATCTTAATGTCATTTTCTGGGCATGGTTTCTACATGAAAATTGTGTCATTATGTGTCTACTTTCATATCCAATTAGTCTCATACCAATTGGGGTGGCAGAATTATAGTTTTGCTCCCGGAAAGGGACCTAGGTCATACTACGCAAAGGCAAACCTTATCCAATCCGAATTGCATGGCAATTCTAGTCACTCCAATACATCTTAATTGGTTCCAATTGACCATTTCTAACCTCAATTAGGGTCAATTGCATAAATTGACCATTTTCTATCATTTTTCCCTAATTTTTAAAGCTCAAGAACCCTAATTTTTGAAATTATTCCATTAATACAATTAAAGTACCTAAACATTGTCTACACACTTAATTATCCTTAATTACATCTTTAATTTCATCAAAATCATGCAATTTCTCCCTCCCTATAGGCTGGCTGAATTTCACAACTAGTCCCACATGTTGGATTTGTTTCAATTTTCCTTCAATTCTAGGTTAATTTAACTACATACATATGAATTTAACTAAAAGTTTACAAGTTTAATCACTAACCTTTCTTTGAAGTTCCAAATCTTCAATTCTCTATCTTTCTTCCTCTTTCTTTCTTCAATTCTCCTTCCCAAGTTGCAAGAACAAAGTTTAATCACAACCAAGTGGGGAATTTATGGGGAATTTAGGGTTAATGAAGCTTGAATTTGGAGCTTCAATGAAGTTTTAGAGAGAAAGTGTGAGGACAGAGAGTGGAGCTGACTAGGGGAGGAAGAGAATGAGTTTTATTTTTTTTTTCAACTTTGTTTTCATGCTCTTTTATTTGACTAGTCAATTTTTAAATAATTAAAAATTATTATGATGTCATGGGTGATGTAATTTGAATAATATCATTATTCATTTTTCTTTTCTTTTTCTTTTTCCTTTATTTTTCTATGATTCTTTAATTTAAATCTACATATCAAAATTTTCATTTCTCCGATTTTATTGGACAGTTAGGTCATAAGTCACCTCTAGGGGTGAATTGACCAATTTGCCTCTCGTCGGTCAGATTCGGTTTGCAATTAATTCAGTGTTTCTTCCAGAACCTTGATCTAATTATTTGACCTACTTATCAACTCCTTTCTGTGATTTTCTCTTTTTCACTAGCTTTGCCATAGTCGTTAGGACTGCGGTGTCAAAATTTCTCATTCAAAATTAGGATTACAGTTGACCTCGTAGTCACTTCCCAATAAGGTCACCCATCGTTGTGACCTCCGGCTCATTTAACCTTTTATGCTTTGTTTTTTTTTTATTTATACTTCACTATCTGGTATTCACTATTTGTTTCCATTCAGAGCTTTTCCAGGTGTCTTAAACATGGTTCTAATCTTCTTAATTGTCTGGACCGACACCGGTCACCGGAACAGTAAAATATACCCGGCTATGCATATAGGGTGTTACAATTCTCCCAGCCCCTCGAAATTTTACAGTATTAGTCTCTGAATAGTTGTGGGTGTTGTTTCCTCATGTCCTCTTCTCGTTCCCAAGTAGCCTCCTGGCCTGAGTGATAGTTCCATAGCACTTTCACTAGCAGTATCTGCTTGTTCGTCAGCTGCTTCACCTCATATGCCAAAATCTCTATGGGTTCCTCCTCATATGTGAGGTCTGGATTTACCTCAATCTTCACTACAGGTAGTACAAGAGATGCGTCTGATTGATACCTCCTCAACATGGACATATGGAGGACATTATGTATTTTCTCTAACTCTGGAGGTAGTATCAAACGGTATGCTAAAGGACCCACTCTTTCCAGAACCTCATATGGTCTAATGAAACAAGGACTCAGTTTCCCCTTTCTGCCAAATCTCATGATTTTCTTCCAAGGGGAAACCTTGAGGAATACCTTATCACTCACTACATATTCAATATCTCTCCTCTTTAAATCGATGTAAGACTTCTGACGGTCTGCTACAACCTTGAGTCGATCTCTAATCAGTCTAATTTTCTCCTCTGTCTGCTAAACAATCTCTGGGCCTATCATTTTTCTTTCACCCACTTCATCCCAATACAAAGGAGTTCTACACTTTCTGCCATACAGAGCTTTATATGGAGGTATCCCAATGCTTGATTGGTAGTTGTTATTGTAAGCAAACTCAATCAGAGGCAAGTGTGTGTCCCAACTACCTTTAAACTCAATACACAAGCCCTAGCATATCCTCCAATATCTGAATTACCCTCTCAGACTGGCCATCTGTCTATGGGTGGAATGCTATACTGAAGTTCAATCTAGTTCTTAGGGCTTTTTGACGACTACCCCAGAATCTAGAAGTGAACCTAGGATCTCTGTCTGACACAATCAATACTGGCACTCCGTGCAGTCTCACTATCTAATAAATGTACAGTTTAGCCAATCTCTTTAGACTATAGTCCATCCGAACTGGCAGAAAATGAGCAGACTTGGTCAATTTGTCCACTATAACCCATACTGCATCATGGCTCTTCTGTGTTCTTGGAAGTCCCATCACAAAATCGATTGTTATCCTTTCCCATTTCCACTCAGGCACTGGCAATGGATGTAGTAAACCAGCTGGGACTTGATGTTATGCCTTCACTTGCTGACAAGTTAGGCATTTGGAGACAAAATCAGCTACATCCCTTTTCATACCCATCCACTAGTAATGCTCTTTTAGCTTTTTGTACATCTTAGTGCCACTAGGGTGCATAGCAAAAGGAGACTCATGTGTTTCCTTCATAATGATTTGTTTCAAGTCAACATCATTAAGAATGCACATTTTGCTCTGGTGTAGCAGTAGATCATCATCTCTCACTGAGAACTCAAATTTCTTGTCCTGTCGGACTTCTCCCAGTAGTTTCTAATATTTTTCATCATTCTGAGCAGCCATTCTAATATGATCAACAGCACTAGTTGTACATGCCATGCAACTACTATCTGTCCCTCATCATTTACCTCCAAGCTGACATGTAGTGCTTTCAACTCATGTACCATGGATAAAGGAGAAATTCTTAGACTTGCCATAGTTTTGTGACTTAAGGCATCAACCATCACATTTTCTTTTCCTAGCTGATAGTCTATCAGACAATCATAGTCTTTAATCAATTCTAACCATCTCCTCTGTCTCAAATTCAACTCTTTCTAGGGTGCCCAAGTATTTCAAGCTCTTGTGATCTGTATAAATGTAGCACTTCTCTCCATACAAATAGTGTCTCCAGATCTTAAGAGCAAATACAATGGTAGCAAGCTCCAAGTCATGTGTCGGATAATTCATTTCATGCGGTTTCAGCTGGTGTGATGCATATGCAATGACATTTCGATCCTGCATCAATACACAGCCTAATCCATTATGAGAAGCATCGTTGTAAATAGTATACTCTTTACCCGGGATAGGTAAAGTCAAGACTGGAGCTTCAGTTAAACACCTCTTATACTCATCAAAACTCTGCTGGCATTTATCCGTCCACTAAAATTTCACATCTTTCTAAAGCAGCTTGGTCAGTGGAGAAGCCAACATAGAGAACGCCTTCATGAATCGACGGTAGTATCCAGCTAAACCAAGAAAACAGCGAATTTCTGTGACATTCCTAGGTGGCTTCCAATTAAGGATAGCTTCTATCTTGCTAGGGTCTATCTTAATGCCTTCTGCCGATACTATATGCCCCAAGAAAGAAATTTCTTTTAGCCAAAATTCACATTTCGATAATTTAGCGTATAGCTATTTCTCCCTCAAAGCCTGTAGTACAATCCGCAGATGTCTATCATACTCCTCTGCACTCCTCGAATACACCAAGATGTCATCAATAAACACCACCACAAACTGATCTAAGTATGGTCTGAAGATAGTGTTCATCAGATTCATATATGTAGCTGGAGCATTGGTTAACCCGAATGGCATGACCAGGAACTCATAATGGCAATATCGGGTTCTAAAAGTAGTTTTAGGGATACTCTGATCTTGCACCTTTAGCTGATAATAACCCGATCTCAGGTCAATTTTGGAGAACACAGCTGCACCCTTCAACTGATCAAACAAGTCATCAATGCGGGGCAATAGATATCTGTTCTTTATTGTCACCTTATTCAACTACCAGTAATCAATACACAAGTGGAGAGTACCATCTTTCTTCTTAACAAACAACACTGGTGCTTCCCAAGGTGACACACTAGGGAGAATGAAGCCCTTATCAAGTAGTTCTTGTAACAGCACCTTCAACTCTTTCAATTCTGCTGGTGTCATTCCGTATGGTGTTATGGAGACTGGATCCACACTAGGCATAACATCAATGTCAAACTGCACTTCCCTTTCCAGAGGTAGTCCTGGCAACTCATCAGGGAATACATCCAAAAAGTCACATACTGTAGGGATGTCCCTCCATGCTAAACTCCTCACTTGGGTGTCTATTACATGTGCCAAGTATGCTTCACACCCTTTTCTGATCAATTTTCTGGCTAGTGCAGCCAAAATGATGTTTGATGGCAATAGCTGCCTTTCCCCATGTATCACCACATTACCGTACTAAGGGAGACCAAAAGTGACTGTCTTTAGTCTACAGTTAATCATAGCGTGATGCCTGGCTAACTAATCCATACCCAAGATGATATCATAATCTCTGAAGGGCATTTCTATCAGATTGGATAGAAAAATATGTCCTTGGATCACCAAAGGACAATCCCTATATAGTCTATTATCTCTGACCTCTTATCCTAACGAACTTGTTACTAGCACCTCAAAATCCATTTGTACATACGGAATAGCAAGACAATCAACGATGCTAGCACTAACATAGAAGTGGGTAGAACTCGGATCAAATAGTACAAATACATCTTGATCAGAGATAGAGAATGTACCAACCACAATGTGAGAAGTCTCGGCCTCTTCTCGCTATCTCATTGTGTAGACCCTAGAGGGAGCACTACCTTATTCTGATTGATTTACTGTACCTTGACTACCTAAGGTGCTACCCCTACCACTGCCTCTGCCTCTGCTAGCTGGTTGTGAACCTCTAGTGGCGTAACTGCATGCAGAACCCTTACGTAGTAGTAGGAGGTGGCCCAACTCTATGGGCACTGGTACAGTCTTCAGCGAAATGCGTCGTACCCCCGCAGTTAAAACAAGCTCCCGAAGCCCAATAACATACCCACCATGGGACTTTCCACATGTCTCACAAGGGCGAGAAGGGTGAGAACTTCTGGTTATCTGCTGATCAGATCAAGGGGGTCTCTGCCCAGAAAATCTTCCCCTTCCAAACTTTTTACCTTTGCTTGGTCTCCCAAAGTTCTTTCTTTTTCTAGTATTGCCACTAGAACTTTGATCCGCTGACTTTTCACTTTTTGCTTTTTTCATTTTCTCTATTTTCTCTTTCACTGGTGCCCCTTCTGACTCAATTCTTTCTAACTCAAGTTCTTGAGAAATGAGTTCAGAGAAGTTATTATGTTTGAATCCAACCACTTGCATCCTTAGACTGGGCTTCAAACAGGTCTCAAACCTCTTACATCTTTCTTTGCTGGTAGAAAGTAGACTCCCGGCATAGTGGCTCAGGTAGGAGAACTCTCTTTCATATTCTGCCACTGATCTGCTTCCTTGTTTCAGGCTTAAGAACTCCTGCAGTTTCATGTCCACATAAGCATCTGGGAAGTATTTTTGTCTGAACTCTTAAAGGAAATTATCCCAAGTCAGCACTGGAAGTTCCATCAAACTATGGGGGTGTTAGTAGTATGCCCTAGAGCATATCATTTAGTATGTATCTTGTACATATTTTTATTAATAAAAGGCATTTCCACTTTTCCATTTACATAATATATTTATGTGTAATAGAAAAGATCCATTGATATTTTGTTAGAAATTCTATTCTTAAGTTGTTAAGAATATGAGTGACAGTATTTCTAATACAAAGTATCATAAATAGGTTCACAATCGAGGATATTTCATAATAAGGATATGACTTATCCAGAAAGATTGTATTCATGTATGTTACCAAGTTATTTATATGAGATATAAATAAGATGGAATGGTGAGTCTCATGCCATATAACAAACATGATAGGCACTTATAAATGATAAGTAGGCCGAACCAGTGACACTTATGACAAGCACAAGGAGTTTACTCTTGTCAATGTTTTGTCATAAATCATATCAGTGCATATAATCTTTAGACCTGAGATAGCACAGTTATCTTGTATATAGGTAGTTTGAGTTTGATACTGCTTTCATACTTGTACTGTGTATGGGTATATGGGCATGTGTTGGCTCCTACTAGTTATATATGGAGGTAGGTGTTGATCAAGATGGAATCTGTTCCTCTAAGTAAATAGAGATAAAATCCTATGTTTATTTAATTGTTCTTGATGTTTCAAGTTCCTGGCCAGGACAGATAGATTTAATCAGAAAAGAGTTTCTGATGAGAAAATCTTTTTAATCAATAACTGGAATTAAAAGAGAACATAATATTCATAGCAAATGGAGTTTGACATAAACCATGACTCCAGCTTGAGTTGGGATTTTGTAACAGAGAGATTCTAGTGCATGGTAACATATGATTATAGGTTCATTTAAGGTAAACCTTATTACTAATTGGGTGGCCATGGCATGCTATGCTAGGTGTTAACCATGGTCTATGAGGTGCATAAAATGATTTAGAGAAATCATTTATGGTAAGAAAGAGTTCTGATGATATTAAGAGTTGATATCATATCTCATTGCCAATTAGTGATGAGTCTAGTAAGTCACACACGTACACAAGTTATCACCTAATTAAATATGATTTAATTAATTAATTAAAGAGTTTAATTGATTAATTAAATAGGTTTGGTTTGCAATTAGATTACAAAGTCCCTAGCATGACTTGAAACCAAATCTAGATTATTGGATGTATAGTATAAGTTAAATTTATATTTAAAGTGTTTAAATATGAATTTAATTAATGAGAAATTAATTAATAGAGATTAATTAATTAATTTATATTTGATATAAATTGATTAGAAGAAGAGAAATAATTATTTTGGGTTAAGAACTGAAAATCAAGACACAGGGGCATTTTGGTCATTTCACAGGGTGACATGTGGCACCATGAGATGGTGACACATGGAATTACACATAAGCTTGCCAAATGTCTTTTAATCATGTAAGATGATTAAAATTAAGATTAAATATAGGTTTGACACTAGGCACAATGTGATTGGGTCAATTAAGCCTAGAACCAATCAAAGGGTGACATGTGGCAAGGGTTTGAGTGATGACCTAGCTATATAAGTGTTGTTATGAAAAAAATAAAAACACAAGCTGTTGTCTCCCATTGTGTGCCGCCACCCTTGAGATTCATATTCTCTCTTCCTCTTCATCTCTCATCAATTCAAAGAGATTAGCCATCAATCTCTTGAATTAAAAATACTAGAAATTGTTTCTAGTGTCCTATTTACATCTTTAATCTCTTAAAAGGCAAAACTTGATTTTCTAATTAATAGAAAAAGCTTTAGAAGCTGTTCAAGGGCTGCCATAGGTGTTCTTGGTGTGGACAAGCTAGAGGGACAACATCTAGTGTCCTGAAGACGCATCTCAAAGGCGCAAATACACTGCAGTGCATCAAGAGGTTAGTGTGTTTGTTCTTGATTTAATCTAGGGTTCTAAAATTATTCTGATTAATTTAAAAATCTTAAATGGCAAATACAGATCTAAAAACATATTAAAGAGTTTTAATATGTTGTTTATCATTGGAATCAAATAGATAAAAATAAATCTTGCATGATGCATGTGACCCTAGGTGAACATTTTTGAATTCAGTGGTATAAACTTTTGTTTTTCACGCTTCCGTTTCTTCCATTGGTATCAGAGCCACTATATTTGCCATTTAGATTGTTGATTATATGATTTAATTGTGTGATTTGATCATGAGATGATTAGTCCATTGCTGGTTGCAATGGATGTGTGGCGGCATACTTGAAGAACACTATCAATGGTGCGCATGGTTTGGCTTCATGGGTGGTGCAAGGGTTTGGCTTTTTAATTTGCAATTGTTGTATGATCTAAAAGCTCATCCTATGTCTAATTAAATTGTTTAATTAGAATTTTAATCACAAAATTAAATTTTGATTCAAATCAGAATTTTAAAAATTATTTGAATGTGATTCAAATGAATTTTAAAAGTTGTTTGAATGTGATTCAAATCTAAATTTTTAAAGTTGTTTGAATCATATTTAGATCTGATTTTTTAAAGTTGTTTGAATAATATTCAGATATGAATTTTTAAAAATTATTTGAATGTGATTCAAATCTGATTTTTTAAAAATTGTTTGAATGTGATTCAAATCTGAATTTTTAAAGTTCTTTGAATGTGATTCAAATCTGAATTTTTAAATTTGTTTGAATGAGATTCAAATCTGAATTTTTAAATTTATTTGAATCATATTCAAATATGGATTTTTAAGTTGAATATGAGACATTCAATTTAATTTAAGTATGTATATTTTATTTAATTGTTAAATAGTGATATGCATGATGGATGATCATGGACTATAAAAGACCAATGTAATTGGATTTATTTCTTTTATGTTTCTTTGGGATTGTAAATTAATTAATTTATTTTAATTTATTTTGGGCATGTATTATTAAGTTTGTAATAATTTTTTGTTGTAATTTCATTTATTTAAGTTCTTGTAAATTCGCCTTGGTATGCCAAGGATTACTATGTAATATTGGATTGCAAGAAGTTCAAGGAGGTCAAGAGTATTGGTGGGACTAGTGGGAGGAATTCAAGATCAAGTGTTGATTATGTACTCCTTTAGCAACTCTTGTAAAATGAATGAATGAAATGCACCTAGGAATGCCCTGATTCAATTCTTGGTGGCTCAGAATTGAATCCCTTAGAAAGTCCATGATCATACCATATTTACTGCTTATCCATGAATGCATGAGATGTATGGGAAAGTATGCAATTATATGATATATGCATACTAAATGGATAATATGCAAAGTGAGACCTTAATAGTAATTAGGATGACTATAAAATCTTCCAAACAAATGATTAAGTTGAAAATGCTATAATTAAAGTAATTATAACATGGGCCTCCATTGGGGCAATTATTTTAAGAAATTTTAAATAGTTGCATAAGATGCAATTAATTTAAGAGATTTTCTTAAGAATAATTGTTAAGCATGAGATGTTGTAAATATGTAAATGGTTTGGTGGCCAATATTGGATGTACTTGAGGATATTAAAATTACTTGCATAATTACTGGCTCAATGGGATCAACTTAACTAATGCAAGATAAGTCAATAATAGATGTACCTGAGATTTTGAGCGTTAGGGGCTAGGTAGAGGATTAAACCTCACATGAGATGTGATGGGCAAGGAGTTGCTCACTTATAGTTTATTGTAATTCCAATAACGGATGTACTTGAGGATGATCAATAGAATTATAAGAATTCAATCACCCACTAGAAATCCATCCAACTAAGATTTTCGTTTTCTACTTTGGAAGTGTAGGATTCGCTAAGTTAGTGGGAGGACCAATTTGATTAAAAGACCATAATCATTTTAGTTAGTAACTTGATACATTTACTAATTAATTTGGTTATTTTCTACAATTAATTTTTTGATAATAATGAGCACAAAACAACCACCACCATCCAATATCCTTGCAAGCATACTTGATCGCAATAGGTTGACAGGACCTAATCTCTCTGATTGGCTAAGAAATTTGAAATTTGTCCTGAACCTTGAACATATAGGATATGTTCTAGATTCAAATGTTCCTGGTCCCTTACCTCTAAAGGCCACTCAAGAGGAACATGAAACTTTAGACAAGTGGAAGGAGCATGATATGAGAGCTAAGTGTTACATGCTTGCTTCTATGAGTAATGAGTTACAGAAGCAGCATGAAAACATGCAGAGTGCTAGTGAGATCCTCCTTCACCTACAAGAGTTGTATGGTGAGCACAGTAGGAATGCTAGGTATGAGATATCTAGGCAGCTGTTTCGTATGAGGATGTCTGAGGGACAGAATGTTGAGGATCATGTCCACAAGATGATTCGACTGATTGACCAGTTGGAACATCTTGACTTCAACATGGATTTCCAACTATAGACGGATTTGATCCTTCAGTCCCTTCTTGAGTCTTTTGGGAATTTTGTGACAAATTTTCATATGACTAAACAAGAATGCACCTTAGCTGGTTTACTCAACATGCTGGTTATTATCCAAAAGAATATGCCGGGCAATAAAAGAAAAGAGGTTGCTTTGATTGCATCTTCTTCTATTGGAAAGTCCAATAAGAAGAAGGGCAATAAGAAAAAAAAATCTCAGATTCCTGGTCTTTTCAAGAAAATAGCTAAACAGAAAGGGAAGACTAAAGTTGATGGAGGCAAAGGAAAGTGTTTCCACTGCCAGAATGATGGGCACTGGAAAAGGAATTGCCCAGAGTATCTTGCTTCTCTGAAGCACAAGAAGGATAAACCTTCGGAAGGTATGTCCATATCTTGTTATTTAGATTCTGATGATACTCATAGTTCATCTACAGCTTGGATTTTAGATACTGGTGCCAGTTCTCACATTTCTAATGATATGCAGGAACTAGCAAATAGTAGCAGCTTGCGTTCTTAAGATGTTAGAGTCCGGATTGGCGTTGGTTCAACTGTTAAAGCTTTAGCCATAGGATCTAAATCTTTTTACAGTTTGGACATGTTTTGTGTTTGGATAATATTTTATATGTACCAGATGCTTTTAAGAACATCATTTCTATATCTAGTTTGACTAGAAATGGCTATGAATTTCAATTCATAGATGTTGTTTGCAATATTTATTTTGGAAATAAATATGTTGGTTCGGGTTATATGAATGAAGGTCTTTATTATTTAGATAATAATAACAAACACAAAATGAATGCAAGTGATCTAAATGAAAGCAATGCCATGGTGAAAACCAACTCAAGTTCAAAACATATTTGGCACTTAAGGTTATGTCATGCTGCAGAAGATAGGATTGCAAAACTGGAGAAAATAGGGATTCTATCCTCATTGGGCTCTGAGCCTACTCCAACTTGTGAATCTTGTCTTCAAGGCAAAATGAGCATATCACCCTTTGTTGGACAAGGACTAAGGGCTGAAAATATTTTGGAGTTAAAACATAGTGATGTATGTGGTCCATTTAAGGAAATGGCTAGAGGCGGTTTTCATTACTTTATTACCTTTACTGATGATAGATCAAGGTTTGGGTATTTGTATTTGATGAAATACAAACATGAATCCTTTGAAAAGTTCAAAGAATTTAAATCTGAAGTAGAAAATCAAACAGGAAAGAGTATTAAAGCTCTTCGATCAGATCGTGGAGGTGAATATTTGAGTACTGAATTTGATGAATACTTGAGAGAGCACGGCATTGTTTCCCAGCTGACTCCTCTAGGAATGCCACAGCTGAATGGTGTATCTAAAAGGAGAAATCGTACCCTATTGGATATGGTACATAGTATGATGAGCTATACTGATATGCCAATCTTCTTTTGGGAATTTCCATTAGAATCAGCTTTGTATATTTTGAATAGGATTCCATCAAAATCAGTTTCTTTCACACTTTATGAGATATGGCATGGAAGAAAACCAAGTCTTAAGCATGTTAAGATTTGGGGTTATCCAGCTTTTATCAAAAACCTTAACACTGATAAATTGGAAACTATATTAGCAAAGGGTTGATTTGTTAGATATCTAAAAGATAGTTTTAGATATTATTTTATTTGCCTACTTCACAAAAGGTTGTAAAAAGTAGAGATGCCACATTTCTTAAACAACAATTTGTTCAATAAGAAGGCAAAGGAAGGCAAATAGAGTTAGAATTGGAGAATTCTAACCAATCAATAGATCAGATGGATATAGATCCATCTAGTCAACCTACACCCATTGATGAAACATCTATAGCTGTTCCTCCTAGAAACAACCAGGGTATCTCACCCACTAGTGAGATATGGTTTTCTTCATGAAGAAGAACAAGAGTTGTCAACTCATGAAGAAGTAGATCATGGGGATGATCCACTTACCTATGAAGAAGCTATATCAGATATAGACTCTACAAAATGGGTTGAAACAAGCTTCGAGGAGTTGGAAAATCCGTTTTGATGAAGCCATTAAATCATTTGGTTTTATAAAAAATGAGGATGAGCCATGTGTATATAAGAAGGTTAGTGATAGTGCTATCACTTTCCTTTTCTTATATGTGGATGACATACTGTTGATGGGTAATGACACAGGTATGTTGACAACTATAAAGGTATGGTTATCAAATACATTCTTCATGAAAGACTTAGGGGAGGCAACCTATATTCTTGGGATTCGAATCTATAGAGATAGAGCGAAAAGAATAATTAGTTTATCCCAAAGTCTATACTTGAAAAAAGTGTTAAAGAGGTTTAACATACTTAATTCCAAGAGAGGATTGTTACCGGTGAGACATGGTATCCATCTTTCTAAAGAGATGTCTCCAAAGACACTGAAGAAAGAGATAAGATGGCTTGATTCCATATGCTTGCTATTGAAAGTTTAATGTATGCAATGTTGTGTACTAGGCCGGATATCGCATATCTGTTAGTTTGACTAGCGGTATCAATCCAATCCAAGTTTGGAACTTGGATAGTCACAAGAATATCCTTAAGTACTTGAGAAGAACTAAGGATTTATTCTTGATCTATGGAGGTGGAGACTTGCAATTAGATGGTTATACTGATTCTGATTTCCAATCAGATATCGATGATAGAAACTCTATCTCTGGATATGTGTTCATTTGTAGTAGAGGTGCAGTCAGTTGGAAGAGTTCCAAATAGAGCACTATAGCAGATTCCACTACAGAAATTTGAGTATATTCTCGCATCGATGTCGCAAAGGAAGCTATTTGGATAAAGTAGTTCGTGATAGAACTTACAGTAGTTCCTTCCATTGAGTTAATAGTTCCACTACATTGTGACAACAACGGAGCAGTCATACAGGCTAAGGAACCAAGGTTTCACCAAAAATCCAAACACATAGAAAGGCGCTACCACATTATCAGAGAAATAGTTGGGCGAGGCGATGTAGCCATGCAGAAAATAGCATCAGCTAAAATTCCAATTGATCCATTCACTAAGCTTATGTCACAGACTCAGCTAGACCGTCATCTTGAGAAGATGGGTCTAAGATATTGTATTAAATGGCTCTAGTGCTAGTGGGAAATTGTTAGTGGTACGCCCTAGAGCATATCATTTAGTATGTATCTTATACATATTTTTATTAATAAAAGGCATTTCCACTTTTCCATTTACATAATATATTTATGTGTAATAGAAAAGGTCCATTGATATTTTTTTAGAAATTCTATTCTTAAGTTATTAAGAATATGAGTGACAATATTTCTAGTACAAAGTATCATAAATAGGTTCACAATCGAGGATACTTCATAATAAGGATATGACTTATCTAGAAAGAATGTATTCATGTTTGTTACCAAGTTATTTATATGAGATATAAATAAGATGGAATGGTGAGTCTCATGCCATATAGCAAACATGATAGGCACTTATAAATGATAAGTAGGCCGAACTAGTGACACTTATGACAAGCACATGGAGTTTACTCATGTCAATGTTTTGTCATAAATCATATCAGTGCATATAATCTTTAGACATGAGATAGCACAGTTATCTTGTATATAGGTAGTTTGAGTTTGATACTGCTTTCATACTTGTACTGTGTATGGGTATATGGGCATGTGTTGGCTCCTACTAGTTATATATAAACATAGGTGTTGATCAAGATGAAATCCGTTCCCCTAAGTAAATAGAGATAAAATCCTATGTTCATTTAATTGTTCTTGATGTTTCAAGTTCCTGGCCAAGACAAATAGATTTAATCAGAAAAGAGTTTCTGATGAGAAAATCTTTTTAATCAAGAACTGGAATTAAAAGAGAACATAATATTCATAGCAAATGGAGTTTGATATAAACTATGACTACACCTTGAGTTGGGATTTTGTAACAGAGAGATTCCAGTGCATGGTAACATATGATTATAGGTTCATTTAAGGTAAACCTTATTACTAATTGGGTGGCCATGGCATGCTATGCTAGGTGTTAACCATGGTCTATGAGATGCATAAAATGATTTAGAGAAATCATTTATGGTAAGAAAGAGTTTTGATGATATTAAGAGTTGATATCATCTCTCATTGCCAATTAGTGATGAGCCTAGTAAGTCACACACATACACAAGTTATCACCTAATTAAATATAATTTAATTAATTAATTAAAGAGTTTAATTGATTAATTAAATATGTTTGGTTTGCAATTAGATTGCAAAGTCCCTAGCATGACTTAAAACCAAATCTAGATTATTGGATGTATAGTATAAGTTAAATTTATATTTAAAGTGTTTAAATATGAATTTAATTAATGAGAAATTAATTAATAGAGATTAATTAATTAATTTATATTTGATATAAATTGATTAGAAGAAGAGAAATAATTATTTTGGGTTAAGAACTCAAAATCAAGACACAAGGGCATTTTGGTCATTTCACAGGGTGACATGTGGCACCATGAGATGGTGACACATGTGACACATGGAATTACACATAAGCTTGCCAAATGTCTTTTAATCATATAAGATGATTAAAATTAAGATTAAATATAGGTTTGACACTTGGCATAATGTGATTGGGTCACTTAAACCTAGAACCAATCAACGGGTGACATGTAGCAAGGGTTTAAGTGGTGACCTAGCTCTATAAGTGTTGTTATGAAAAAAATAAAAACACAAGCTGCTACCTCCCATTGTGTGCCGCCACCCTTGAGACTCATATTCTCTCTTCCTCTTCATCTCTCATCAATTCAAAGAGATTAGCCATCAATCTCTTGAATTAAAAATGCTAGATATAGTTTTTAGTGTCCTGTTTACATCTTTAATCTCTTAAAAGGCAAAACTTGATTTTCTAATTAATAGAAAAAGCTTTAGAAGCTGTTCAAGGGCTGCCATAGGTGTTCTCGGTGTGGACAAGCTAGAGGAACAACATCTGATATCCTGAAGACGCATCTCAAAGGCGCAAATGCACTGCAGTGCATCAAGAGGTTAGTGTGTTTGTTCTTGATTTAATCTAGGGTTCTAAAATTATTCTGATTAATTTAAAAATCTTAAATGATAAATATAGATCCAAAAACATATTAAAAGATTTTTAATATGTTGTTTATCATTGGAATCAAATAGATAAAAATAAATCTTGCATGATGCATGTGACCCTAGGTGAAAAATTTTGAATTCAATGGTATAAACTTCTGTTTTTCATGCTTCCGTTTCTTCAGGGGGATGGTTTTCCACCAATCATATGCATCCCCCTGTAGAAGTGACACTAAATACTCAAATTTAAATTCATCCGTGCAGTGTAGTTTTATGAACACTCTATCCATTCTCTCCGACCACTGCTTTGCCTCTAAAGGGTCGACTGTACCCTTAAACTCTGAAGCCCCATACTTAATCAGCTTATCATACTGCCAGGCTGGAGGCTAAGGTTGCACTATAGGTGTCTGAAGTGGAGCTTGAGTAGCCATGCTTCCAGCCATTTGTTGGAACATCGCAGCCATCTACTGGGTAAATTGTGTAGGGAACTGCAGCATTGGTGGGGCTGGTGCCACTGATCCACTCACATTTTAAAGGTCTGGGGCTTCCCTTTATGCCTTAGCCTCTACAGATTGCTCAACCAAGCAGTCCCCTTCTTCCATTTCAATTCGAGGGTATTATTTCTCCTGATCAAATAACACAAGGAGATTTCCCTCCATTAGTTCATATTTATAATGTAATGCACTGTACGTATCAAATAAGGACATTGAGCAGTTGTACTTATCAAAGAAACTATGAAAATTCATAAGTCAAAACATACTTTAAAAACTAACTCTGATACCACTAAAATATGTCACACCTTACCCCTCTATAAGGCATAACATGATCCCATAGTATACTTAATGAATTACTGAACTTCGCCTACTGATAACCCATTAAATACATTACAAGGGATTTTAAAACAATTTTATTAGCTTTTGAAGGTGGTGAGCACTCTTAATAGGTATTAAAAAATTTTATTTGAAGTATAAAAGCTAAGTAAAATTTTTTACCATTTTTATTTTTCTATAAATTTTATAAAAATTTCGGCAGAGTGTCGTCTATAATTGAGAAAAACCAAAAATTTTAAAACCTGTAAAAAGTACTTCCAAATAATTTTCAATCATTTCAAAACTCCCAACCTCCAAATAATTTCAAACCAACACAATCAAACACAATTCAACTCAAAATCCACAATTCACAATATTTTCAAAACAATTACATAAACACATACTTGTTGCATTAAAATACTTAATTGTACATACACAAGTTTAATTTATAAATAGAAAATTCAAAATTAATATTATTACTAAGTTACTGTACAACTGCTCAAGATCAATTACAAAACATACATACAATCATATACATCAAAAACAAATATGTATAAAAGGGGTATTATTTAATACCCGACAAAAATCCAAAATATAGTCCTATTGGTCCTTAGCAGCTTACTCTGATGCTTTACCAGTCTCTCTACCTGCGATAGCAACAAAAAGTTATCGTTGAGTACGAATACTCAGTGGTGCACAACATAACAAAAATACCAATTATGCATATATTAAATCACAATTATACAATACTGAAATTGTTAAATAGCTACAAAACACAATTTAAATTTTATTCAAAGAAATTTTCACTTCAAAAGTCACAAAACAATTTTTATAAAATCACACTGTCATATTATGCCATCAAAATTTTTCATCTCAATAGCCAAAGGCTTATGAGGAATATCATCCTGAGAGGAAATACAAAACTATTTCCTCCCACTAGTCAAGCTAGTGAGGAATTTAAACATTTGGTCATGATACTATGGTTTCAAACTATTGTAACAATTTTCTAAACATTAAAATGCTAACCATGCACATACTATTTTACTTTCTCAACAGTTTGGGTCAATAGCACATTTTTCTTTTCAATCAAAATTTTCAATACAAATAAAGTCACAATTTAATTTTCACAATTCATTCAATACAAATTACAAAAGAAAATTCAAAGAAAGTTTATATGTTGTGTACAAACCTGATTTGAGTCGCCTCTAGGCCTTGACTCAATTTGCTTTATCTTTTTATGGGTTTTTTTCAACTGAAACACACAATTTACAGTGTCTCAGACTTTGCATTCTCTAGACTTTGCATTTCGGGGTTACTATTTATGGTACTATTCAAGTCAAAATATTGACTTTCTCATGCTTAATAGGTATGTGAATTCCAATTACACCCACATACCACATTTTGAGTGCCTAATTTGTTGGCCTTAGTTGCCATTTTAACTTTTAAGTCTCCTAAGAGAAATTTCCATTTTTCAGTTTTGGTCCCCTATTTGCACTGTTCCATTGGTCTAGTTATTGTGGAACTTTGGCTAAGTGTTCTTCATCAAAGTTATTCTTTATTGTCTTAGCTTTAATTCTTTTTTTAAATCACTCCATTTGGAGTTTTGTAGCCCAAGATATGCCTATTTTTCTAAGGTTGGACGGATTAGTTCAAACCCAGAATTCTGGGCACTTTCTTGGTTCTGGCAGTTTTAGTGTGCTCACTGCAGCCCATTTTTTGGATGGGTTATGTTCAAAATTTGGGTTTGTATTCTTCATAAAAGTTGTAGTTCTATGTCTCAGCTTTCCATCGATACAAAATTCAGGTCATTTGGACCTTCCTACACCAAGTTATGGCCAAATGAACAAACATTCATTTGGTCATTTCTGTGCAGTGGTAGTGCACATTACCTGGATTTGACCAAATTGTTCACTATCTTAATGTCATTTTCTGGGCATTGTCTCCACATGAAAATTGTGTCATTATGTGTATACTTTCATATCCAATTGGTTTCACACCAATTGGGTGGCAGAATTATAGTTTTAGTCCCTGAAAGGGACCTAGGTCATACTACCCAAAGGTGAACCTTATCCAATCCGAATTACATGGCAATTCTAGTCACTCCAACACATCTTAATTGGTCACAATTGACCATTATAACCTCAATTAGGGCCAATTGCATCAATTGACCATTTCCTCCAATTTTTTCCCCAATTTTTAAAGCTCAAGAACCCTAATTTTTGAAATTGTTCCATTAATACAATTAAAGTATCTAAACATTGTATACACACTTAATTATCCTTAATTACATCTTTAATTTCATCAAAATCATGCAATTT